>NC_134363.1:137930979-138125979 GCF_048569485.1 Anomaloglossus baeobatrachus | reverse complement strand
AGAAAAATGAAACCCATTTAAATGTAAAGAGCCAGATGAGAGGCTCCAGTCCAAAGACTGTCACTGGTCTCTAAAAACAGGGAGAAAAATGTGACACATTGGCAGTAAAAGCATGTCCATGTGTCCAGTGTGTCAGCGCCATGAGACTCAGAGCACCTGCTACTCTCATCCGTAGCTCACACAGTCTATAAGCTTCAGAGAAAAATTCAGAAATACCTAGAATCCCCTAGGATGAATGACACCTGACAACAAATTTTTTTTTCCATTTGTCTCAGACTTGCTCCTGCAATTCTCAAGGAGCGTACGTTTTGCTAACTGATGCAAAGGGGCCCATTGATTAATATGGGGTCCGCTTGGTTTCCATTATGTGTCAGAATAGAAGAAAAAGTTCTGCATGGTGTTTTATTTTTTTTTTATTTATTTTTTTTTTAAAACTCACTCCAAATGGAAATTAAATGTATCACACCATAACCAACGGAGCCACTCTGCTTCTGATATAGATAGATGAATAGATAGAGGGAGAAATGGATAGATAGAGGCATAGATAGATAGAGAGAGAGAGGGATAGATAGATAGATAGAGAGAGAGGGATAGATAGAGAGAGAGAGAGAGGGATAGATAGATAG
Organism: Anomaloglossus baeobatrachus; assembly: GCF_048569485.1. Lineage (NCBI taxonomy): Eukaryota > Metazoa > Chordata > Amphibia > Anura > Aromobatidae > Anomaloglossus > Anomaloglossus baeobatrachus. Next base: position 138,125,353 of record NC_134363.1, on the reverse strand, counting down.
ATAGATAGAGGGATAGATAGAGAGAGAGGGATAGATAGATAGATAGATAGGTAGATACATAATAGATAGATAGAGAGATAGATAGAGGGATAGATAGATGATAGATAAGGTAGATAGATAGAAAGATAGATTGGATAGATAGATAGATTGGATGGATAGCTAGATAGATAGATAGATAGATGATAGATAGATAGAGAGAGGGATAGATAGATAGATAGATGATAGATAGATAGAGAGAGGGATAGATAGATAGATAGATACACAGACAGACAGAGAGAGATAGATAGATACATAGATAGAGGGATAGATAGAGAGATAGATAGATAGATAGATAGAGGAATAGATAGATAGATAGAGGAATAGATAGATAGATAGATAGAGGAATAGATAGATAGAGAGATAGATAGATGGATAGATAGATAGATAGAGGAATAGATAGATAGATAGATAGATAGATAGAGGGATAGATAGATAGATAGATAGAGGGATATATAGATAGATAGATAGATAGATAGATAGATAGAGGGATAGATAGATAGAGAGATAGAGGAATAGATAGATAGATAGATAGAGGGATATATAGATAGATAGATAGATAGATAGAGGAATAGATAGATAGATAGATAGGTAGATAGATAGATAGATAGATAGATAGATAGAGGGATATATAGATAGATAGATAGATAGAGGAATAGATAGATAGATAGATAGATAGATAGATAGAGGGATATATAGATAGATAGATAGATGGATAGATAGATACATAATAGATAGAGAGATAGATAGAGGGATAGATAGATGATAGATAAGGTAGATAGATAGAAAGATAGATAGACGGGCGGCACGGTGGCTCAGTGGTTAGCACTGCAGCCTTGCAGCGCTGGGGTCCTGGGTTCAAATCCCACCAAGGACACCATCTGCAAGGAGTTTGTATGTTCTCCCCGTGTTTGCGTGGGTTTCCTCCGGGTACTCCGGTTTCCTCCCACACTCCAAAGACATACAGATAGGGACTCTAGATTGTGAGCCCCAATGGGGACAGTGTTGCAAATGTATGTAAAGCACTGTGGAATTAATAGCGCTATATAAATGAATAAAATTATTATTATTATTATTATAGATAGATAGAGGGATAGATAGATAGATTGGATGGATAGATAGATTGATAGATAGATAAATAGATAGATAGATAAGACACGCCCAACTCCAGGGCCGGGGGTACTCGGAACCGGGCCGGACTAGTCCGGGGATGTCAGCAGTGGTGGGGTCCGGCATCGTGACCCTGGCGGTGTCTTTTAAATAATAAAGAGGATGATGATGGGAGTTGTATTTTCAGGGATTTTAAAGTCTGTGACGCCACCTGTTGTTTTGCGGCTATGTGGGCTGCCGCTGCGCTGTGTGTTCCCCGGGGCAGGTGATGATGGCGCAGCTGAGGTAATCTTGCTCCCCACAGGTGGAGCGCGACCCCAGGCGACCGTTAGAAATATGAAAGTCTATAAGGGCAGGTTGTGACACAGGAGGAATGATATTGACACTGGACCTCCCTTGCATGTGTGGCGCCCTGGACAAGCCAGGGGCCACAGGTAACAACACACACACACCCCCACCCCCAGCAGTTTCACAGCAGACATCCGCAGTGAAACTTGTTTCCTTTCCTTGGGCTCAGACTGACACACCAGGTGGGCGGAGTCAGGAGATGGAGACGCCCACCCAGGAGTTAGCTGGCCTGAGGCAGGAAACAATCCCAGTCAAGTCCTAGGAGAGGAAGAGAGAGGAGGTTTGCAGAGAGGCAGATGCAGACTGGGGCCTAGGATTGGAGCCCAGGGCCCTCGTGCAGCAGAAAGTCAGGCAGACGGTAGTGGCCGTCTGCAGGGAGCCGGGGAGACAGTTGGTGGAACCGTAGGTAGCCGGGGCTGGGCGGTGGCCCACCGGTACCGAACCGGGGAGCCAGCTGGAAGCCGGAGCGCAGGAGGAGCGTGCACGGAGGTGGAAGAAAGGACTTACACCACCAAACTGGGTCAGGGGAGAAACAACAACCGCAGCCGTCTGTGGGCACCCGTCCATCCAGCCGAGTGTTTTACCAAGGACTGTGTCGTGATTACTGGCTGAGTGAGTACCCCGTGCCGTGCGGCACAGCGCTGCCCCTGCGACCCTGCACCTCACCAGGCCCCGCACCCGGCCTGCCATCCATCCCTACCCCATCATCGGGCCCCGGGACAACCAACCCCCTACCCACGGAGGGGAGAACTAACATCTAGCTGCTCCATACCATCACTCCCGGGATCCCCGTCCAGAGCAGCGGTGGTGTCACAACCTCACCACAACCATGGGTGGCGTCACGGAGAATCTCCCTTACCAAATCCCCTTTTACTGTGCAGCCTGGGATCACAGACCGGGTCACGCTACCGTGATACCCACAGAAGTGATCTCGTGGCCCGGATCTGAGTAACCCCTGGTCCCCGGGCAACATATTTGGCGTCACGAACAGGATCCTACCGCTCTGCCGTTTGGTAGAGGTGCGCCTTGTTACCGCCGGAGGTGTCCGGCCGAAAGTTTTGCAAAGCCGCCATCTTGGGCGCGAAAAATTTCCCGCTCGAGCGTCTTCCCCGAGCAGGAAAGGCGCGAAAGTGGAGCCCCGCCCCCTGAAGAAGGAAGTACTAAAAAGAAGCTAAGGGGGACGGGACGGCGTCCGGCCGCATGTGAACCGCAGCTGGGGAAGCAGGGACGCCAGGACTCTGCCAGTGTTTGGTTCCTGGAACACCGCTGCACGAGATGTCCCGTCCGTCCGGCACCGCTGAAACCTCAGTGCCCGCGGCCAACGCCCCGACCGACCCGTTACCCCTGTCACCGGTAGCAGAGTTCGCAGCGTCTGTGAGGGAGGGCCCAGGCCTTACCATCATCACCACCCTGCCACCGGTCCCGGCTACCATCCCAGCCGCACCGCCGATGACGACGGCTCCGGCAGTTCGCCCGGCCGCAACGGCAGTGAAGCACCCATCCCGTTAACTATCTGGGCAGCCTGGTTCTGGACTGGGGTCAAGGGGTGCTGCCCACTTCTTAGGGGCAGCATCAGGGCCAGGTTGTTTGGGTGGGTGACTGAAGGACCCGTTCCACTGTTATTATTAAAAGTGTTTGATTACTGTTGCAACGTTAAAGTAATGTGCATCCCGTTGTGGGAAGATTGAAAATGCTTGTGTTTAATGTTTTAATCTTTTGCAGTTTAAAAAAAGAAAAATAAAACCGGTGATGGACGGGCAGCCCGAGGACGGTCTGCATTTTGCTAAGGGGGAATGTGGCGCCCTGGACAAGCCAGGGGCCACAGGTAACAACACACACCCCCCCCCCACCCCCAGCAGTTTCACAGCAGACATCCCCAGTGAAACTTGATTCCTTTCCTCGGGCTCAGACTGACACACCAGGTGGGCGGAGTCAGGAGATGGAGACGCCCACCCAGGAGTTAGCTGGCCTGAGGCAGGAAACAAGCCCAGTCAAGTCCTAGGAGAGGAAGAGAGAGGAGGTCTGCAGAGAGGCAGACGCAGACTGGGGCCTTGGATTGGAGCCTAGGGCCCTCGTGCAGCAGAGAGTCAGGCAGACGGTAGTGGCCGTCTGCAGGGAGCCGGGGAGACAGTTGGTGGAACCGTAGGTAGCCGGGGCTGGGCGGTGGCCCACCGGTACCGAACCGGGGAGCCAGCTGGAAGCCGGAGCACAGGAGGAGCGTGCACGGAGGTGGAAGAAAGGACTTACGCCACCAAACTGGGTCAGGGGAGAAACAACAACCGCAGCCGTCTGTGGGCACCCGTCCATCCAGCCGAGTGTTTTACCAAGGACTGTGTCGTGATTACTGGCTGAGTGAGTACCCCGTGCCGTGCGGCACAGCGCTGCCCCTGCAACCCTGCACCTCACCAGGCCCCGTACCCGGCCTGCCATCCATCCCTACCCCATCACCGGGCCCCGGGACAACCAACCCCCTACCCACGGAGGGGAGAACTAACATCTAGCTGCTCCATACCATCACTCCCGGGATCCCCGTCCAGAGCAGCGGTGGTGTCACAACCTCACCACAACCGTGGGTGGTGTCACGGACAATCTCCCTTACCAAATCCCCTTTTACTGTGGAGCCTGGGATCACAGACCGGGTCACGCTACCATTATACCCACAGAAGTGACCTTGTGGCCCGGATCTGAGTAACCCCTGGTCCCCGGGCGACACACATGATATTGTTATGCCACCTGAGCCCTGCAGCCCTGTTAGACTGACTGCTGCACATATCTCCCGCTTGTCCAAGGTTTGTCCGAGCATAGTGAGAGTGAAACAGTTCATCAGTGACCGCTGAGAGGCTGTAGGGCTCCATGACATAGCAGTTTCATGCAAGCCCCGAAAGACCTAGCATCAACAAAGCTGAAACAGTGCCGCTGTGGGAGGTAAGTATATAGAATTTTCATTTTAAAAGTGGTGTGTCCCGCTCTGGGAAGACCTCTGGGAGCGTAGGACCAGAAGGTCACAACGCCTTATTATGCGCAAGTCTACAACTTGTATTCAAGTGAATCTAGTTTCTTTTAGTGCTGTAGGGGTTAAGGAATCTTTCCTATCTGACTATCCTTTGTAACCTTACTCTCGGGTGCATCTCTTTTGTGACCATACCCCTTTGCTATAAAACAAATCACGTGTCTTACCATCTAATGCCGGTTATAGATTCCCATTTCTGTACCGTTTACTTTAGATGGAGTCTATCTGTGGAAGAAGCTAAGGAGTTGTGACTATTGTAGCTGTGGTGTTTAACTTCACTGGAGGAACTTGGAATTTTTTCCTTTTTGTATCTGTTTCCCTTTGTCTGCCTTACTTTTTGTTGTATTACTGTAGTGATAAGACTAGTGTTCTCACTGTCTTTCTCACTAGCCAGGGTGAGTTAATGGCAAGCGAGAGCCTAGGCACGTGACGGTGCCGGAGGGAAGGACCCGTATAGGGAGCGCTGAAGGAGGTGTTAAAAGGGCCTTCGTTGTACACTTTTCCCGTTGTTTCCCTGGTGTTGCACTGCAGCCTGAGTGTCTGTATACTCTAGCGTGACATCATGTTTCATACTGGTGCTGAAAACTTTGGCTTGTCCTTAAGGCACATTTAGGCTTTGCTTTTGGCCTCTTATAACATTATACATTTATACCCTTCTTTGCATTCTTCTGTCTCTGTATCACTTTTCATTTTTGAAGTCAGCTCAACCATTCTACATAATAAGACTGTTTTTGTACTCTCCATTGTTTCCTTTTATATCTTTCTCTTACTTTTTCATCCCACTATCACCAGAGTAAAGGAAGAACACGAATGATCTCTTGTAATTTTACAAGACTTTAACATCGTCCCTTACACCTCGCGCTCGTCCACAGGTCAATTGAAAAAGCAAACCCTTATTTTTTGTAATAAAATTTGGGGTTTCTCTTCTAAAGCCATGGGACATTCTAATGCTCCTATAAATATAATCTATCAACGTAAAAGGTGCCTATGAACATAATTGGAACATAATTTCTAACTTTGCTGAAACCGCGGCCGGCTTCAGCCTGACAATAACACATAGGTCAATGATTTCCTGAGGTCTTTGGTTATACAGTAGGTTTTTTTGGTTAACTGAACATAATATGTCCCCGGAGAAGTGATTCATTTCTTTAATTTTTTTCATGTGAGTGTGTGAGGGAAGAGGTTAGAATATGGGGCAATCCTTCAAATGGTGCGGCCATAGACTCATTTATTTTCACTTATTGCCATTCTGGAAAAGTAATATGATTAATTGAGTAATTTTGCTCATGCGTCTCTCCTATCAAGTGGTATTTTCAGTAGATGATGTAATTGCCGGCATTTCTCACCTATCTGACTCTCACTGTGCCCTGGAGAATCATTACATAGTTTAGTGAAAGTAAGATATCAGGAAAGCAAAATTAAGATGTGTATTCTGCATTCATTTATAAGGATTTATGGGAAAATTAAACCACTTTGTATCATTGAAGTGAGACATGGGATAAAGAAAAAAGACATTTTCACGTATTATTGCATGTATAAAAATAGACAAGTAGTCAGCACAAAAAAGGTTTTATTACTTACCGTAGATCAATATACATTTTAAAGGAATATCTCAAATCTAAATACAGTTTAATAACAACAACCATCAAAAATAATAATAATAATACTATCTTTATTGTCATTATTGTTATTATTATTAATAATAAAAAATAACAATAAAAGTATCGTTATTAATAATAATTAGCAATAATGTTTTTTTTATAATAATAATAATAATAATAATAATAATAATGCACATGATTAAATGTAACATATAATAATACTAAGTGACAATAATACAATGAATTATTATTATTATTATATTGTATTATTGTTACTTATTATTATTTGTTATATATTATTATTATTATTATTAATAATACATTTTATTATTGTTACTTTTTAGTATTAGTAATAATAACAACAATAATTAGAAAAATAATAATGTTACATTGTAGTGTTATTATTATTAACACTACAATGTAACATTATTATTGTTGTTGATATTGTTGTTATTATTACTAATAATGAAAAAATAACAATAATAAAATATATTATTATTATTATTAATAATAATAATAATAATACAATGCAACATTATTATTGTTGTTGTAGTTATTATTAATAGTAATAAATAAATGTACCAATCATAAAATGTATTATTATTATTATTATTATTATTAGTAGTAGTAGTAGTAGTAGTACACTGGGTGCTGAATTATTAGGCAAGTTGTATTTTAGCGGAATTTTTTTGTTATTGATTAACAACTATGTTCTCAATCAATCCAAAAAACTCATAAATATCAAAGCTTAATATCTGTTTGTGCAGGTAACTATTACTGTGCAGAATTATTAGGCAACTTAATAAAAACCAAATATATTCCCATCTCACTTGTTTATTTTCACCAGGTAAACCAATATAACTGCACAAAATTTAGAAATAAATATTTCTGACATGCAAAAACAAAACCCCCAAAAATTAGTGACCAATATAGCCACCTTTCTTTATGATGACACTCAACAGCTACCATCCATAGATTCTGTCAGTTGCTTGATCTGTTTACGATCAACATTGCGTGCAGCAGCCACCACAGCCTCCAGACACTGTTCCCAGAGGTGGACTGTTTTCCCTCCCTGTAGATCTCACATTTTATGAGGGACCACAGGTTCTCTATGGGGTTCAGATCAGGTGAACAAGGGGGCCATGTCATTATTTTTTCATCATTTAGACCTTTACTGGCCAGCCACGCTGTGGAGTAGTTGGATGCATGTGACGCTGCATTGTCCTGCATGAAAATGATGTTTTTCTTGAATGATACCTACTTCATCCTGTACCACTGCTTGAAGAAGTTGTCTTCCAGAAACTGTCAGTAGGTCTGGGAGTTGAGCATCACTCCATCCTCAACCCGAAAAGGTCCCACAAGTTCATCTTTGATGATACCAGCCCATGCCAGTACCCACCTCTACCTTGCTGGCGTCTGAGTCGGAGTGGAGCTCTCTGCCCTTCACTGATCCAGCCTCTGGCCCATCCATCTGGCCCATCAAGAGTCACTCTCATTTCATCCGTCCATAAAACCTTTGAAAAATCAGTCTTAAGATATTTCTTGGCCCCGTCTTGACGTTTTATCTTATGTTTCTTGTTCAGTCTTCCTTACCTTGGCCATGTCCCTGAGTATGGCACACCTTGTGCTTTTTGATACTCCAGTAACATTGCAGCTCTGAAATATGGCCAAACTGGTGGCAAATGGCATCTTGGCAGCTTCATGCTTTATTTTCCTCAATTCATGGGCAGTTATTTTACCTTTTATAGGGTGTTGATGTAATTACACCGCACCCCTCCTCATTACAGAGATGCACATCACCTGAGTTACTTCATTGGTAGTTGGCTCTCAGCCTATACAGCTTGGAGTAGGACAACATGTATAAAAAGTATCATGTGATCAAAATACTCATTTGCCTAATAAGTATGCACACAGTGTAGTAGTAGTAGTAGTAGTATTGATAGTAATAAAATGTAACAATAATAATAAAATATAATAATAATAATAATAATAATAATAATAATAATAATAATAAATGTACCATTATTATTAATAGAAGAAGAAGAAACCATTTTTGTAAATTAAATAATGTTTTTAATAAATCCACATCAAATTATGGCAATCATTGACTACAGTGACAAAAGCATATATGTACTGTACATCCTGTTCCAATTGTGATGCCCTGGGCAAGCCAGGGGTCATAGGTAATGACACCACCACACCCTACAGCCCGGTTAGGCACATCAAGGCTAAACCTAAAATCCTTGTTGTCTTCCCCAGGGGCTGATGTCCACACCAGGGGGTGGAGCCAGGCGGTTGGTCTCCGCCCACCAAGGAGAACACAGTCCTGGAGGAGGAAAACCAGGCACTTGAGTGAAGGAAGAGAAAGTGAGAGGAGCTGAGCAGTAGTGCAGTGAGAGCAGTGAAAGAGGAAAGTGACAGTTTGAAAGCCTGAAGTTAGTCCGGGTGTGTGCCCCGGACTGAGACAGCAAGGTTAGCATACGGCGGTGACCGTCTGGAGTAGAGGCTGATCGGAGTTACCGTAAGGACCGCGGACGGGTGGTGGCCCGGCGGTACCGGACCGGTACACAAGGAGAAGCCAGCACCATTGGCAGGGGCCTTTCGGATCCCGGCAAGGCTTGGAGTCGCCGTGAATTTGCCAAATCCGTCAGTGAAGGGGACCTCCGGGTCTCCCAACAACTAAGTCCCGACTGAAGGCAACAGTCCAACCGTATGAGAGAGACACCGCCACCACCAAGGCACCAGTTTCTCAGGGCCAGCGCCTGCCGGCAAAGAGGGGCTCCTCCGGCCCATATCCAAGTCGGGGAGCGGGTAATCGGTGGGAATCCATAGCTACCAACAGTAAACTTAGGTGCAGGAAAAGTGACAGTCACCGTTAACTACCGGGGAAAAGCAACAGCAGCCGTCCGTGGGAACCGTCTTTCCAGCCGTGTGTTTTACCGAGAACTGTGTCACCGTCTCAGGCTGAGTGAGTACCACCGTGCCGTGAGGCACAGCGCTGCCCCCGCGACCCTGCACCTCACCAGGCCCTGCACCTGGCCTGTCATCCCTCATCCTTCACCCCATCACTGGGCCCTGGGACAACCAACCCCTACCCACGGAGGGGGAAACTAACAACTCTGCTGCTCCCTGTCACCGCTCCCGGGATCCCCATACAGAGCAGCGGTGGTGTTACCAATAAAAATCACCACAACCGTGGGTGGCGTCACGGACAATAAATCCCCAAAACCAAACCCCTTTTCACTCACGGGCGAGGAGCGCCACTCGAGTCCCCGGGATCCGGCCCATCGCTCGAGCCACCGAGCAGCAGCGGCCGCCGCAGCAGCGGCGGCCGGACCCGAGCAGTGGGAGAGCGTAGCGTCCCCTCCTCCGCCCGCGACAACTTGGCGTCACGAACAGGATCTTACCGCTCTGCCGTTGGGTAGAGGTGCGCCTTGTTACCGCCGGAGGTGTCCGGCCAGAAAATTTGAGAAGCCGCCATCTTTGGCGCGAAAAGTTCCCGCTCGAGCGTCTCCTCGAGTAGTGGAGGTGCGAAGGCCAAAACCCCGCCCCGATAGAGGAGGAGCCGGAAAGAGGCTGAGGGGGACGAAATGGCGACTGGTCGCATGTAGCCACGGCTATAGAAGCAGGGACGCCAGGACCCTGCGGCCATTGACTGGTTCCTGGAAGAGGCCGCTGCTAAAGATGCTGAGTCCGACCGACAACACCATGGTCCCCGCGCCTGGCCCCGCAGCGTGGGTGGAAGTCCGGACCGTCCAGCTAAGCAGCCGTCTGCAGGTCCGCATGCAGCTCCTCCTGGAGGAGTAGGAGGCCGACATGGCGGAAGTGGTGGCGGCCATACGGAGACGCGAGGTGGAGGAAGTCTTGGAAGGGAGGGTAAGTGACCCACGCCCCTGTACCCCTAGTGGGTCGGTCATCGCGGCTGAGGGACCCGGTCCATACCCGCTCGCCCTGCTACCTCCCCCGCTACCCGTGTTGGCTGCTGCTGCCCCACCACTAGGCCCGCTACCACCACCACCGGTAGCGGTACCTTGCCAATCCGCCCCGGCGGACCGACCTGCAGCAGAAGCTCGTGACCCGCCCTGATCCGCTTCCATGGAAGAAGCTGAAGGCTGAGGCCGTCAGCAAAGATGCACCGGAAGCACGGCGGGGATGCAGCTGCCAGGAGGCAAAGCAGGCCATGTCACAGCGGGGTCCCTCATTACTGAAGGTGCCGGTTGTAGCCGACACGGAGGGACTCTGGCTGGGTCCGTCCCCCGCACACGCTGAACCGGAGCAAACAGAAAGGGCTCCCAGCTGGGAGTGGCGGCAACGGCAGCTGCACAGGGAGATCGATGCCCGAGAGGGGTGTAGAGCGGATGTGCATGCCCGCATGAATATGGAGGAAGATCACCCACAGCGAGCTACCATCGGGGTCCACAGCGGTGCACCATGTGAAGATGGCACTAGAGCCCCACGATTGAGGATGGACTGTTAAGCCGGCGGTCCTCCGCCTAAAAGGTGTCCCCGTTGGGACCACCTATGTGTGTTAAAAGTTTTAAAGTTTGCAAGTTTTTGAAAATGAGAAAATGATAAGTGATCAACTGAGGAAGTCATCTGATTGAACCGTGATTGGAACCGGCCGTTGCCGGTATTGTTGTCCCCCTGGGGACCATCTACAGTTATGCATAGGAACTCCTATGGACAAGCCCGTGAACTTGCAGGGCAACCACAAACATTAGTGGGATGTAAATAAATATGTTGTGTTGCAGCTACCGTTACGGCCTCCGGAGAACCAGGTTGGAGGGAGGGCCCGCAGTGGAGCAGGCTGGGGCCCAGCCACCACCGGAACCGGTGGCTACCCTCTGGAGGGGAAGTACAGATCCCGCTCGGTTAACTTGGTGCAGGACTGGAGTCAAGGGGTGCTGCCTGTTTCTTAGGGGCAGCATCAGGGCCAGGTTACTTGGGTGGGAGAGAGCGGCAGCCGCAACCGTAAAAACTGTTACCGTAACGTTTAAGTAAAGTGCCTCCCGTTGTGGGAAGAAGTTATTATACTTGTTTATGTTTTTATCTTTTTTCAGAAAAATAAAACCGGTGTTGGACGGGCAGCCCGCGGACGGTCTGCATTTTGCTAAGGGGGAATGTGACGCCCTGGGCAAGCCAGGGGTCACAGGTAATGACACCACCATACCCTACACCCCGGTTAGGCACATCAAGGCTAAACCTAAAATCCTTGTTGCCTTCCCCAGGGGTTGATGTCCACACCAAGGGGTGGAGCCAGGTGGTTGGTCTCCGCCCACCAAGGAGAACACAGTCCTGGAGGAGGAAAACCAGGCACTAAGGGAAGGAAGAGAAAGTTAAAGGAGCTAAGCAGTAGTGCAGTGAGAGCAGTGAAAGAGGAAAGTGACAGTTTGAAAGCCTGAAGTTAGTCCGGGTGTGTGCCCCGGACTGAGACAGCAAGGTTAGCAGATGGCGGTGACCGTCTGGAGTGGAGGCTGATCGGAGTTACCGCAAGGACCGCAGACGGGTGGTGGCCCGGCGGTACCGGAGTGGTACATAAGGAGAAGCCAGCACCATTGGCAGGGGCCTTTCGGATCCCGGCAAGGCTTGGAGTCGCCGTGAATTTGCCAAATCCGTCAGTGAAGGGGACCTCCGGGTCTCCCAACAACTAAGTCCCGATTGAAGGCAACAGTCCAACCGTATGAGAGAGACACCGCCACCGCCAAGGCACCAGTTTCTCAGGGCCAGCGCCTGCGGGCAAAGAGGGGCTCCTCCGGCCCATATCCAAGTCGGGGAGTGGGTAACCGGTGGGAATGCATCGCTACCAACAGTAAACTTAGGTGCAGGAAAAGTGACAGTCACCGTTAACTACCGGGGAAAAGCAACAGCAGCCGTCCGTGGGAACCGTCTTTCCAGCCGTGTGTTTTACCGAGAACTGTGTCACCGTCTCAGGCTGAGTGAGTACCACCGTGCTGTGAAGCACAGCGCTGCCCCCGCGACCCTGCACCTCACCAGGCCCTGCACCTGGCCTGTCATCCCTCATCCTTCACCCCATCACTTGGCCCCGGGACAACCAACCCCTACCCACGGAGGGGGAAACTAACAACTCTGCTGCTCCCTGTCACCGCTCTCGGGATCCCCATACAGAGCAGCGGTGGTGTTACCAACAAAAATCACCACAACCGTGGGTGGCGTCACGGACAATAAATCCCCAAAACCAAACCTCTGTTCACTCATGGGCGAGGAGCACCGCTCGAGTCCCCGGGATCCGGCCCATCGCTCGAGCCACCGAGCAGCAGCGGCCGCAGCAGCAGCGGCGGCCGGACCCGAGCAGTGGGAGAGCGTAGCGTCCTCTCCTCCGCCCGCGACACAATCATACAGACGTGTGACCGCTGCAGCCAATCACTAGCCATGTTGATCACTGCTCAAGCAGTCCCATGCCAATACAGCCAAAAAAAAGAGACTGGGGACCTGTGAGGAACCTGGGCAGCATTAAAAGAGCGGTGGCAGGAGATATGAAGGTGAGTTGGCTTGCCAGTTTCTGGAGAAGAAAAATCATTAATAGACAACCTTCTAAATGAGTTTTTCAAAACCACATCCACATGTCAAAAAATAATTTGCACAGATCTCCATACATGCTGTGGACTTAGAAACAAGCATAATGTTTATCTTACAGAGTTGCTTTGGACTTTTGATAACTCTGCAGCAAAAATCTGCTGCAAAGTTCACATGCATTATGTGGGGATACCATATACCCCTGCCAGGTACTTTTTAAATTTACCAAAATGATTGTTACTGTATGTGTGTCTTCATGAGTGATTTGGTAAAATGATAAAGAATCGATACACAAAGAGACTTGAGTGACACGCGTGGCTTAACTGGAGTCTGATGGGCCCCAATGCAAAATCTGGACCTGCCCCTCTCCTGCATGTTGGTTAGATGTATGGGCCCTTAAGACATATGTCTTGCCCTTCTACCCTTTCATTATGCAGTAATGTCCCCCATACTGGGCCACTTCTTGGTAAATATGTCACCAATCCTGGTATATATGTTCCACATCTAGGTATATATGTCCTCTTCCTGGACCCCTTCCTGGTATATACAGTCCCTGTTCTGTCTCTTAAGCATAAAATATATATATATATATATATATATATATATATATAAATATTCTACTCACTTTCTCCAGGCTACCGATGTCACGTTGCGCCCTCCCTTTTTGCCAGTGGCTGGCATCTAACATTGTGTGCGTCATGACCCATGATGTCACTATCATGCCCCCAGTCACAGGCGGGCATATATCAGCTGCAGTCCTTGTTAGGCCGGAATCGTGTATTCCAGTGCAGGAGCCCGATAAGTCTCTGTGCAGCATTGCGTTGGAGAAGAATGTGCACTCACTGACTACATCCAGGTGGAGTATTCGCTGGCAGGCCCTCTGTACCACCAGGCCCAGTCACGACCTCTTCAACTGTGATAAAACCCATCCCCACAGAGAAAGGCCCAGAAAGATCACACAGACACAGATTTGATGCAACAAAGAGATGAATTTCTGCAGAAGAGACTTATGGTTACATTAAAGTGAGGCACAGCTCTTGGTGGTTACATCACAATTATATAACGCTTCATGGTTTAATCTAGCCCCTGTATCAGATATAATGGAGAAGCGGTGGATGGCTAGGAAAGGAAGGCTCCAGCACAATTCAGTCAAAAAGTGAGTTAAAAGCAAGAGGATGTGGCCTCGGTGCTATGGCCAGTCAGGGAACCTCGACGAAACCTTTGGAAGTCCGGAGCCTACGGCTCACCCCAGCAGGCTTAGATAGTCATCTGTGTAAAGAAGCCGAAAAGCAGACAAAGATGTGAGTAGTAAGGGTGAAAAAGGTGCAAACCCTGGAGTATTGCGGACAAGGTCTGCGATAGGTGGGGACAGCATGAAGAGTAGTACTCTACAGAGAGAGGAAGGAAGCCTATAGGGGGCTTTACACGCTACGATATCGTTAATGTTTTATCGTCGGGGTCACGTTGTTAGTGACGCACATCCGGCGTCATTAACGATATCGCAGCGTGTGATACTTACCAGTGACCTTAAGCGGCCTCAAAAATGGTGAAAATCGTTCACCATGGAGAGGTTGTCCCAAAACCAAAAATCGGTAATGGTTGATTATCGATGTGGTTCGTCGCTCATGTGGCAGCACACATCGCTGTGTGTGACACCGCAGGAGCGAGGACCGTCTCCTTACCTGCCGCCGGCCACAATGCGGAAGGAAGAAGGTGGGCGGGATGTTACGTCCCGCTCATCTCCACCCCTCCGCTTTGATTGGCCGGCCGCTTAGTGACGTTGCGGTGACGTCGCTGTGATGCCGAACGTCCCTCCCCCTTGAGGGAGGGATTGTTCGTCAGTCACAGAGACGACGCCGACCAGGTAAGTGCGTGTGACACTGCCATAGCGATAATGTTCGCGGCGGCAGCGATCACACGATATCTCATCCACGACGGGGGCGGGTGCTTACACGCTCGATATCGCTAGCAATTGCTAGCGATGTCTTAGCGTGTAAAGCCCGCTTATGTCTGCCATAATGGTGAGAAGAAGTGAACTCTGATGTTGCGTGTCTCACTACCCTGGCAACAGGGGGGATGGACACCGGCCCAAAGCAGTAAGTAAGCACCATGCAATCCTACTGAAATCTGCCCCACACCCAGAGTCTCCTTGACGAAGGAGAGCGGCGCCCGCGCAGCCCGGGGTTGGCTCCTTCCTTCACATGCATGACATAGTTGGGGATGTATTCTTTACCCCAAGATTTTAACATAAAAACCCCTAATATAATCAATTTTAATTTGTTTAGAATAATATTTTATATTCTAATAACCCATATCCTTTTATGTACAATACTAGTTTATGTGTCATTTTCAGCACATTTTCATATTGTAACCAGAGGAAAAATAATGACATCACCCATAAACATCGTAGCGCTCCTGATTAAGCTGATGACAACTCCGTCAGGCGTAATCACTGCTTGACCTTTGATTTAATTAGAATGAACGCCTGTTTTCAGATACTTCAGAGTTATTTTTATGTGTGATTAACAGTTGTGTGCTAAATGTGGAGTCTGATACTCGAGATGGAATCACAGCGCTTATAGGTAAATTGTATGAAATTAAACAAGATATTTCAGGTGACAATTGTTTTTCAGCTACAAATACATTCGGCTGAAACTTACAAAAGGTTGTTTTTTCATTTCATCCTGAAAGAGCACCACTCCTGAGCGCAGGTTGTGAGTGGTACTGCAGGTCAGTCCCAAGCATTAGCGCAGCATTGGACATTACTAATGGACTACTGTTATGTTGTTTTTAGAAGAATGGCATGCAAAACCGTTGACAATTCAACACAATGGGCAGCTTTTTGAGCACATCCGTTGGTGGGTTACTGTCATTGTTCCATGGCCACTCAGAGGAGAACGTAGCTGGAGAGCGAGAGAGCAAGCTCCAAGGACAGAGGGATCCTGTGGGGTGGACATCCAGGGCTTAGAGTACTTTGCACGCACGGGGTGCAGATCCCAGAACAGATCAGGACTTCAAGCCATCTGCTAACTCTGCCAGACGGGTGGGTTTCCAGGACTCATGTGCCACCACTAACGTCCGAGGTAACAGCAGCAAAGGGAGGACCGGGACATATAGCCTTAAACAGTCTAAGCTGCCTTTGGCAGGACCCAGAGTGCAAAGGTGGGAGAGTGGCACCAGGTTGGCTGGCACAGCTATCAAGGACACGGGCGCACCTGGGATCCAGCACGTTTCCAGGGTGTGAACCCAGTAAGTAAAAACAACCAAACTGCACTCCCTTTCTGGACTGAATTATTGCCGCATGCCTCCACGTTAACCCTTCACCTGCCCTTGGGGAAAAGCCCTGCTCGTGGAGGGCTCCACCATCCACACTGCCACCGTCCATCATGCCCAGCGGGTACCCGCAGCGGCGGCCCTACCATCCCTGGCCGCAAACCGCAAGTGGCGTAGTCTGACTTTATGTTTATTTTTCTTTTCAATTAAAACTGGTCAACAGTGCCCCGAATCCAGATCCCCTAGAGCCACGGACTGTCCTGATCCAAGCAGCCCGGTTGCCCCGGGGCGCGGCAGTATCTAGAGGCTTCAATAGGAGGACAATTACTTTGTAAGGACTGTAAAGTTGTGAGATATGCTCTTCTGTGATCCAGACAAATATTAATTAATTGCTTAACTTATTCTGGGGAAGTCCAATTAGAACTTTCGCTAAGGAGCACATGATTGCTATGTAGACCCCTGATCCTCAGCCCTTAAACAACAGGTAGGCACCACCTATATTACCCGGCTTCAAGTGATTGTAACCATTTCCTGTGCATTACAGATTTATAAAATGTTCTCCCTCTTTATAGATACTTTTTACGATTCACTGTATTAAAATTCCAGAAATACATAGACAAATAAATCTATATTCTTCTGCCTTGAGTTGCGTTGCGATTAACTGCTGCAGGCTTTCATTGTTTGTGTTTGCCGCAGGCGTCTAACAGCATTTAGCGTTTCTATCTGGATTACTTGTTTATTAATTCACCTTGGTTTTCTGTCTTTTTCAGACGTGTGGTGTTTTATTGTAGTGGTGAATGGAAGACTGAGCGGCTGAGGTTAACGAGGGATGTGGGTCCTGTACTCCTTACAATCTGCTCACCGTCTAGAAAAGAACAATTAGCTATAGTTTTATAGACAAGCATGACACATATAACGAAATGAGGCTTTTTATAAGGACACAGCCACATAAAACACAAACAAGGCTGGATTACTGCACTCAATAACTAACAGGATGTACCTTGCGTGTTACTGTCTTAAAGCTCCACCTATGTACTAAATTGCAGAGGTTCTTTAATTGGGCCATGTTTTTAATTAAGAGCATGTACTAAGGACCAATCTCAGGGTGATCAGCTGTTATTAGACCTGGTGCAAACCAATTTACAGGACTTGGTCCATTGGCCACATCAGAATTCTATGGCCGCTGCATGGGAGCCCTTAGAGCCGCCTCCTACCTGATTCCTCCTTTAATTAGCTGGCCTGGTGTAACATCATCCTTGCCGAGTGATGTACATGTGATGTCACACTAGGTCAGGCAAATAAACGAAGAGCCGTGGATGCCAAGAGGTGGTTCTCAGGGCTCCCGACCAGCAACCACAGATTGACATGGTGTTTATGCACATGTCGCGGGCGGGGAGGAGGGTGTCAGCACTGCGCTCACCCCCACTGCTCGGGTCCGGCTGCTGCTGCTCAGTGGTGGCTCGAGCGGTAGGCCGGATCCCGGGGGTTCTCGAGCGGCGCTCCTCGCCCGTGAGTGAAAGGGGATTGTGTTTTGGGGATAAAGTCTATTGTCTGTGACGCCACCCACGGTTGTGGTGATTTGTTAGCACCACCGCTGCTCGATATGGGGATCCCGGGAGTGGTGATGTGGAGCAGCCAGATGTTATGTTGCCCCTCCATGGGTAGGGGTTGGTGATCCCGGGGCCCAGTGAGGAGGTGGGAGATGCAGGGCTGGATGGGCGCAGGGACGCGGGGGCAGCACTATGCCTTGCGGCACTGTGGTACTCACTCAGCCAGTAATCAGGACACAGTTCTTGGTAAAACACTCGGCTGGATGGACGGGTACCCACAGACAAATAGGAATAACGTTTGGAACACCATTCTAAGTCCGAACTTGGTGCAAAAACCTAAAAAAACATCACTATGGGGAGATAAGGTATGCACACCAGTGACTATGTAAGGGGAATACATGAAATAGCAGAAACTGCTGTGTGAATACTGACTTGAAAAATCCAATAGCTATATGTATAGAATGAAATGTGAAAAATGGAACCTGCATTACTGCCATGAATATATGAATAAAGAGAAATTTAGCTACTGAATTGATCAATGCAATAGAGCCCCAACACTACGCCAAAGTATTTCTCTACGTTGGGGTCCCTAGATTTTTCAAGTCAGTATTCACACAGCAGTTTCTTCTATTTCATGTATTCCCCTTACATAGTCACTGGTGTGCATACCTTATCTCCCCATTGTGATGTTTTTTTAGGTTTTTGCACCCAGTTCGGACTTAGAATGGTGTTCCAAACGTTATTCCTATTTGTTAGTATTTTTTCGTTTGTGAACCCTCCCCAACCACACCTATTGCCAATCCATATCATACGCATAAATAGCCTGGGTCTCAGCTTCCCATACACGGTAGGTTTTTTAACTGCATGAGAGGACACACACAAGCTAGGGACCCCAACGTAGAGAAATACTTTGGCGTAGTGTTGGGGCTCTATTGCATTGATCAATTCAGTAGCTAAATTTCTCTTGATTCATATGTTCATGGCAGTAATGCAGATTCCATTTTTCACATATTCACTCTTGCATATAGCTATTGGATTTTTCAAGTCAGTATTCACACAGCAGTTTCTGCTATTTCATGTATTCCCCTTACATAGTCACTGGTGTGCATACCTTATCTCCCCATAGGGTACCCACAGACGGCTGCGGTTGTTCTCCCAGTAGGTAACGGTGATGTCCCTTTGACCTGCACCTGATGTTTCTTAGTTGGTAGCGATGGGTTCCCACCGGTAACCCGCTCCCCGGCTTGGATATGGGCCGGAGGAGCCCTACTTTGCCCGCAGACGCTGGCCCTCAGGAGCTGGTGCCCTGGCGGTGGCGGTGTTCCTCACTAATGGTTGGACGGTTGTCTTCAATCGGGACTTAGTTGTTTGGAGACAGACGTCCCCTTCACTGACGGATTCGGCAAATTATGGCGACTCCTAGCCTTGCCGGGGTCCGAGAGGCCCCTGCCTTGGTGCTGACTGTCCTTTGTATACTGCTCCAGACCGCCGGGCCACTACCCGTCCGCGGTCCTTCCAGCAACCTCCGAGCAGTCCCCCTCCAGACAATCACCGCTGTTGCTGACCTTGCTGACACTGTCCTGCACTTAGCCGGACCAACTTCAGGCTTTCTTACTGACACTTTTACTCTTCTCTTCTTTGCTCCACTACTACTTCACTTTCACTTCCCTTAGCTTCTCTTGTTGTTTACTCCTTCACTCCCCTAACTGCACTGCCTGGTTCTTCCCGCCTCCAGGGTTGTGTACTCCTCGGTGGGCGGAGCCTACCGCCTGGCCCACCCCCTGGTGTGAACATCAGCCCCTGGAGGAAGGCAACAAGGATTTCAGTAGCCTTGGTGTTCCTACTGGGATGTAGGGTGTGGTGGTGTTGTGACCTGTGACCCCTGGCTTGCCCAGGGCGTCACACACACATGATTTCTCATGCAGGAAGACAGGGCCTATCTCTAACTACTGCACCTAGCTTAACTGGTTCCTACACAGACTATAATTCCTAGCCGCACATACCCTGGTGGCACCTACGTGAACTGGAACAAGCCTGATCGCAAAACTGGGAGATCACAACTTGGACCTGGCTGCCTAAGAGGCCGTCGAGTGTTCCTTGTAGCTCTTTAGAAACCAGAGGGAGATTCAGAGCACCAAGACCCAGAATAGAAAGGCGGACAAAGACAGAAAAGAACCCAAGGTGATGAAACATTAAACACGCATACATGGGGGCAAAAGTGAAGTTCTTACTACAATCAAGAATAACCTTCTACTATCTAACTGTTTAACCCTAGCTGGTCTCTATCTGGCAGGCATAGAATCTTGGCAGTGTGGCTGAAATGCCAAGAAGGATCCACTTAAGAATATAACCAGCACTGAATACCAGCAAGCGGAAGGTTGAAAAAGCTGCACCCGCAATGTGACAGAGCAGACTAAATTAATACATGAAAACACCTGGTGAATGAAAAAGAATGAAACAAAAGTAAAAGATAATCAGCACCTGCTGTGGCTCAGCAGAGAAAGCAACTGACCACAGGGTCACTGGATCGAATCCCGAGGCATGACACATGTCCAATGGATTGACTTTACAAATTTATTTGTACCAAATCTAATTGTGATGTTTGGTAAACTCCAGCAGCAAGTATTCAGTTCTCCTATAACACTACCACTAGGGAAATAAAGCATGACATGGTACCCGGTACCCATGTAAATCAATTAGTTCTTCATAAGAACCAAACCAGATCTCCAAAACAAGTGTAAACCACAGGAGAGGCCCTTAGATAATTTCATACCATAGAACAGACCCCAACTGTGCAGAGAAATATATAAAGGGGTTGACCCCCATATCTTTTTTTTTTTAACAAGTGTTTTCTGAACACGATTTTGCAGCATTTTTTAATATATTACTATTACAGATTCTCCTCCTGGGCTTTTTACTCCGAACATCCTTAGATACTGCACAGCTGTCCTGTAAATTGATAGAGAAGCATTTGATCAGACTTGTCCATCATCCTCCTCCTTTTAAAAACAAAAGCTGTCTTTCAATTGGTGGAAGCAGATGGAAAAGTCTGGTGACATGCTCCTTCATCGGCAGCAAGTTTGTGCATGGGAGCTCTGTGCCAGAAGGCTGTACTAAAAAGTGCAGGAGGAGAACCTGTAATTCTTACATATTATTAAGTGCCAAAACATATGTGCCCAATACATTTGTGGAAAATAAGGTAAAGTGGACAATCCCTTGAAATTTGACATGTTGGTAATTATGGGCCAAAGGCTCTAAACAAATATAGGCCCAGGACAGATCTGTCACGCTGGTGACTGGGATGTGACTAGATAGGAACCCCTAAGCTGGCCCTCAGACTAGATAGCACCCTAAGCTGACCCTCAACCCAGAAGTACACTCAATGGTAGTGAGGTCTGGGTCCCAAGCGTGTCCCTATCTTGTGTCCAAGACCCTCCATACCCATGGGTGGGCAGGACAGTAGTCTCAAAACCCCACCAACAAACAACACAAAAAGGGGGGACAACAAAACTCACACACATAAAAGCAAGCACTAGGGGGACTACAAAAGGTGCCCAGGAGGTAAATAGGATAAGGAGAAAGTAACTAAACTACAGGGTTACTTGCACGCCAAACAACAGAAGACAGAAGCAGCAGCAAACACCAACTTCATGCTCAGGACCAAGCTCCAGATGAATTCTGAATAACCAGCACCCTCTGCTGGGAGCAGAGGGTAATTATCCAGGTTGGGAGTGGTTATAAGCGGAAACACCTGATCAGGTGTAATCAGCTTGCTACTAGCAAGAAAACTGACATTAACACCGCGTAGGCCAAAAGGAAAAAACAAATGTAATGTGTAGAGTCTCAGATGGTAATAAGAGTCTCAGAGCCTGAGCTTGTCAAAGAGAGATGGCCGTGACAAGATCTGCTTGGAGTCTATAACTAAATGCAGACTGTAGACCAGACATCATAACCTAATTCAGGCCCAGGAAAGAACCACTTCTAAGGGCGTAAGAAAAATTGGCCCAGGAGCTTAGTGGGGCACAAATGGTTCCTCTGCCCATTTAAGAAGACTAAAGACTAGTGATGAGCGAATAGTAACTATTCGGTTTCAGATTATTCGTAACCAATCCTAAAATACTATTCCAGTATTCGTCACCAATAACGAACCTAATGTAAGTCAATGGAGAACCCAAGCCTTTTCACGAAGATTTCCCCAAAAAATGCTCGGGTTCCCCATTGACTTGCATTAGGTTTCTTTTTCGTGATGAATATCGGGATACTACGTTGGAATTCGTTACAAATAATCCGAACCCGAATAGTTACTATTCGCCCATCACTACTAAGGACCAGTGATAGATGGGGACCATATTGGAAATTTTCTACTGGGCCAACAAACTTCAGGTCAATTCCCCAGATATTTTTCCTCATTCTTGTAGCTTACAACGCTTTTTACTATAATTGTCTCAAATAATGTACAACTGGCGCCATCAGAAGGATAAAGGACTACAAGAACTAGGAGAGCTGAGGGTTTTAGTCAGTATATAGTGTTTTAGTCACTCATCTGTTCTTCCAGAACATTCCAGAACAGTAGGTATATTAGTGTAAACCTTGTTGTAGGCCTTGTTGCCTATAGCAACCAATTATTTTGCTCTGGATAAAAATGAAAGCTGCACCGTGATTGGGTCCTAATGGTTAAGTATAACATGTAAATATATACATACACATGGAAATATGTTCCTAATGATCTTAGACTAACGATCACGTACGTTTGTCCTAACGACCTGTCACCGGCAGCAGACGTCTCTTTTCTCTTAGTCTGTTTTGCATCTCCCGCTCATTTTACTTGTTTTATTTTTCCTTCCATATCATCCTGATACCCTGTGAGAAAACAAACAAGAACAAATGATCAAAACTCGAAACATTCAATTAATGAAAGAATGCTGTTTGGTAAATGCAGCACGCAGACGGAGCGCGCTCAGACTGTGCAGGCGGCTTTACTCGTCAATATGGAGGCCTGACTGTTAACTCCTCAGTGATTCCCATAGTCCTTTTTTTTTCCATGTACTGCTGTATTCACAACATAATTAAATTTAAAGAGTATCTAAACTTTTAATATATATTTTTTTTTATGTTTCGCCAGCGTGGAACGCTGTGAAACTTTGCAAATTACTTTATGAAATAATTTGTCTTCATTCCTATAAAACAAAATTATGTTTAAGTGGCTCCAAACCTCGGCTTTTCACCAATCTATTGCATTTCTCAGCATTCATATCAGAATGTACTCATTTGGAGTACAGAAGATGGCAGTGATGGGTCAGTCCAGCACATGTGTATCACTAAGACCCCATTTACATGGCAGTGTTTCGGGTATGTGTGGCATCCGTTTTATTCTTAATGGATACCATATGTGCCCATTATATCCTATGGTGATCTTCACATATTCGTGTTTTCATACAGAGTGTGTGTTTGTGTGAACCATACGGATACATCTGCTTTTTTTTCAAGCAGCACAGCTGACAAGGGTCAATATAAGTCTATGCGTCTGTGAAAAACGCACACAGCACATGGATGCCATCCGTGTGCCATTCGTGTGCCATCTGTTTGGTGTACATGTTTAACATTGAAAGTATAGAAGAACCTTTGGAATATTTGTATTTCTTTATCCATACTAGAAAAGCACGGATGACTCATGGATGACACGTGGATTACACACGGATGAAACATGGATGTCACACAGATGACACACGGATGTCACATGGATGACACACGGATGACACACAGATGACACGTGGATGACACACAGATGACACGTGGATGTCACACAGATGACACATGGATGACACAGATGACACATGGATGTCACACAGATGACACACGGATGTCACATGGATGACACACGGATGTCACATGGATGACACGTGGATGTCACACAGATGACACGTGGATGTCACACAGATGACACACGGATGACACAGATGACACATGGATGTCACACAGATGACAGACGGATGACACACAGATGACGTCAGTACTCATACACACCATAAATATTGCACAGGTGTGCCTTAGGCTGGCCACAAAAAAAGGCCACTCTAAAATGTGCAATTTTACAGTATTGGGTTGTTTTTTTTCTTTGGGGGGGAGGCAGAACACCAGTCAGTAGTATCCAGTGTGACCACCATTTGCCTCACACAGTGCAACACATCTCCTTCACATAGAGTTGATAATGTTGTTAATTGTGGCTTGTGGATTGTTGGTCCACTCCTCTCCAATGGCTGTGCAAAGTTGCTGGATATTGGCAGGAACCTGAACACGCTGTTGTATACGCCGATCCAGGGCTTTTCAAACATGCTGAATGGGGGACATGTCCGGTGAGTATGGGACCATGCAAGAACTGGGATGTTTTCAGCTTCCAGGAATTGTGTACAGATCCTACAACATGGGGCCATGAATTATCAGCTGCAACATGAGGTGATGGTGGTGGATGAGGCACAACAATGGCCTCAGGATCTCCTCACGGTGTCTCTGTGCATTTAAAATGGCATCAATAAAATTCATCTGTGTTCCTTGTCCATAACATGCGCCGGCCCATACCATAACCCCACCGCCACCATGGGCCACTTGATCCACAGCATTGACATCGGCAAACCGTTTACCCACATGACGCCATACAGGGAGTCTGCCATCTGCCCTGTACATTGAAAACCATGATTCATTCGTGAAGAGATCACCCTCCAATGTGTAAAGATAATTACGATGACAAACTGCAGTCAAGTGGAGACCCCCGATTAGGACGATGAGCAGCAGATGAGCTTCCCTGAGACGGTTTCTGACAATTTGTACAGAAATTCTTTGGTTCTGCACTGATTGTTGTAGCCGCTGTCCGATGGTTTTGGTGTCAGATGATTTTGGAGGTGAAGGTGCTGGATGTGGAGGTTCTGAGCTGGTGCTTTTTCACATGGTCTGTGGTTTTGAGGCCGGTTGGATGTACTGACAAATTCACTGAAATGACGGCGTATGGTAGAGAAATGAATATTCAATTCACGGGCCACAGCTCTGGAGGACATTCCTGCAATCAGCAGACAATTGTACGTTCCATCAAAACTTGTGACATCTGTGGCATTGTGCTGTGTGATAAAACTGCACATTTTGAGTGGCCTTTTATTGTGGCCAGCCTATGGCACACCGGTGCAATAATCACACTGTCTAATCAGCATCTTGATATGCCACACCTGTGGCGTAGTTGAACCGTGACTAAAGCTATGTGTCGAAACATGTAGGTTCATAGATGGATCCTTTTGCGGCTTTTTTAAGATACATGCTCACAAGGATTTAATATGTACAGTTCTGATGGATTTTCAATAAAGGAACATGATTATTAATTTACAACTACCCGTACTACCGCTTGGTTTTTATCATTCACCTCCAGTCTCAGTGGCTGCTCCTGCCGGATCTGAGCGGTCACATCACAGTTGGGGTAAGCAGACCATTTGTCTTTTTTTTATATATGCCATAAATATCCAAGATGGGACAACCCTTTAAAGTTCATCAGACTCTTATTCTAAGGACTTGCTCACACGAGCGTAAAAATTGGATGACTGCTAGTGATTGGTCAATAGCAGTCTCTCCAATGTTTCTGTATTGTGCGATGCCAACTAGTGATTTTGTTTGTCATGCCAATTCAGTGACAGAAAGTCATGTGGTTTCTGGCAATAGAAAGTCACAGTGTTTGGCAGCGCAAAATGCTCCCTGACTTTCTATTGTTCCTGCTGACAGTATTCATTGTACTAGGCAGCTTTCCTGTTGTGTTTACATCTCTTCCCTTTTAGGATCCAGCAGAGCTCTCCCTCCACCCAGCTGCTGATAATCCGTATTAACCATGTGCTTAAATACTACCTTTTTCCCTTGACTTGTGCTGGTAATATTATTCAGTTCATTCAAGCTCTGGTTGCAAGCAGGTGTAATTTTTGTGATGTTACTTTGCTGCACTTCTACCTGAGTCATCTGTGGATAAATAGTTCATGCATTTTCCCCCCTGTGTGTCCTCCTTGTTATCTTCTTTAGTGTTTAGTGGGATCGATGAAGAGCTCATCCTATCCGTTTCCAATTTAAGGCCCTGTATTAGGGATACCTAGAGTCAGGTATCCGGCTCAGCGCATAGGGTGGTGAGCAATCCCTGGGACCAGCGGTAGGTTTGGTCAGGGGTCACAATCTCCCCCTTCCCTAGGCATAGGGTTTCCTTTCCCTTCCCTTTTGCTGTTCACTTAGTACTTCTTCGTACCTAGCGTGACAGGTGCACTCCCATACAAGTCTATAGTTGCTTGTTAATTATCAGACTGCACTCGGATGACATCCAACAGTCTGATTTACGCCGACACAATGGAGAGGAAGGAGAAATTAAGTTTTCCATCTTCTCCTCACCTGTGCTCCAATTCTCACATGTGAAAGAACCGGATCATTGTAAATAACACTCAGCTCTGACAAACCCGAGTGTCCTTACCATAATCCATTCAATTCTTTCGCATGAGAGAACATACACCCATGTTGTCATGATCCAGGTCTGTATCGGCCATTTTGGTTAGATTATTTCACCCAGCTCTGGCCTGGTCATGTTAGTGGTTAACTCCTCCCTGCTTCACTCCAGTGTCTGGAACACTATATCCTGGTGCTGCACCTCTGGTGCAGTGCCAGGCATAGTTTATGCTCTGCAGTGTGTGTTATTGGCTCTGGTGAGTTACCTGATCTGTCCTGCCTCCCAACTACCTTGTTCTGACCCGTCCTCTCCTCCGTACATCTGACTGTCCCGATCCCTGACTACCCGCTACTGTCTACTGTGTATCCTTCCCTGTCTGTCTTATCCTGGTCCTGACCTCTTTGTCCTCCTTCCTTGTTTGTACTTGGACCTCCCGGCATCTGACCTTTATCCTCGTTCCTAACTTCGGCTCCGTCTCACCCCTCTGTTACATACGTGACTTCCCGGCTTCCAACCTTTGGCTATCACCTGACCACGATTTGATTATCCCTGTGCTATTGACGAGACCTCCTGCTGCTGACCTGGTTTACTGACTACTCTACTGCCCTCTGGTGGATTGCCTGCTAACTGCAGTCTGAATTTACACTGCTTGTAGCTTTTGCGTCTCCCTTTATACCGTGTGACACGTGTGACCCTGGCCTAAAAAAAGATAACATAGTAGGTTTACCCCAATGTGAAATGACCACCTTTCGATTTAACCAAATAACAAACATGACACCACTACGTCTAACAACCTCAGCTCCGCAGCTACGGTTACAGCAGTAGTATTATACCTGTGCATCCATAATGTAACAGTACATTATTTTTATAATTACTTCTATTGAAAACAAGAACGATGGATTTACGACGGCAATAATAAAAGTTAAGTGCTAATGGAATGCCAATACTTTACTAATAAAAAAATGTAATTAACTAACAGCCCCGGGAGGAGAAAATGTTGGGAAATGACGATCGTAGGTCAATAAAGTGAATGTCTCCCTCCTGTAAGGCAGCAGCGGCACTTTTATTATATACTGAACTATGTTTATTAGCTCACAAAGGCTGGAGAGTTGTTGTATGGCGCGCCTTTCATTATTAGCTTAAGACTTAATGCTGCTATTGAGTCTAATCAGAAGTAGCTTATTGGTTTGTTCCTATTAGAAGGCAGTTGGAGGAAGAAGAAATTTGCTTTGAGGGAAATAAAAAGGATTAAGAAGATAAAAAACTATTTTATTATGCAGATTACGCATAACCAGCTCTGCTATACTGGCTCTGGTTTAAAGCGCACCTATCAGATTATTTTTTCATTGCTTTAATCCTTAGTACAGGTGAATGTAGGAAGCTTTGTCATATGTCTAGTTAGGAAAATTTGTCTTCAACCTGATGTTACATAAGGTGGTCGCCCCCCTCTTTCCCTGCCTGCATCAGTTAGTTATTTACATGGGCTGACTACAACTTTGCACATCATTCATCTGCAGAAGAGAGGGAGGAGGGGGATGCAGCTGCAGTTTCTGTAGTGATCTTAAACTGTAAGCCATTGCAAATTGAATGGAAAGATGGATACATCGAGTGACATTTTTATTTCAAGTGAATCTGTCAACAGATTTGACAATACAAATGTGAACATGAAGCCCGCTTTACACGCTACAAGATATCTTACGATGTGTCGGCGGGGTCACGTCGTAAGTGACGCACATCCGGCATCGTAAGGTATGTTGTAGCGTGTGACAGCGACGTGCAATTGCGATTGAACAAAAAAACGTTCATCGCACGCACGTCGTTCATTCCTGACGAATTGAACGTCAGATTGTTCATCGTACCCGGGGCAGCGCACATCGCAGCGTGTGACACCCCGGGTATGATGAACAGATCTCACCTGCGTCCTGCGGTTCCCGGCCAGTAATGCGGAAGGAAGGAGGTGGGTGGGATGTTTACGTCCCGCTCAGCTCCGCCCCTCCGCTTCTATTGGCCGGCTGCCGCGTGACGTCGCTGTGATGCCGAACGCCCCTCACACTCCAGGAAGTGGACGTTCGCCGCCCACATCGAGGTCGTATGGAAGGTAAGTATGTGTGACGGGGGTTAATCGTATGTGCGGCACGTTCAACAAATTGAACGTGCTGCACATACGATGGGGGCGTTGCAAATCGCATACGATATCGCATGCAAAATTGCAACGTGTAAAGCAGGCTTGAATGAGGAGATTTCTAAGACCTGATGTGTACGGTGTACTTCCCCTGAAACTACATGTCAGAACGTTTGTATAATCCTGATGTTAAAATTAGTGTTTTACAGTTAAGAGGGTTATTTACCTTCTCCAAGACACTATCCCAATAGGTGTAATAATAATAATAATAATAATAATAATAAAAAATAAATCTTTATTTTTATATAGCGCTAACATATTCCACAGCGCTTTACATACATCAGGAACGCTGTCCCCATTGGGGCTCACAATCTAAAGTCCCTCTCTGTATGTTTTTGGAGTGTGGGAGGAAACCGGAGTACCTGGAGGAAACCCACACAAACACGGGGAGAACATACAAACTCCATGCAGATGGTGTCCTTGGTGGGATTCCAACCCAGGACCCCAGTGCTGCAAGGCTGCAGTGCTAACCACTGAGCCACCGTGGCACCTATAATAATAACAAATAGCTCCAATTAGAAATGTAGTATAGTTCTCCTGATTAGCTTTGTTGCCTACCTCATGTGTAGGAGATTACAGTAACTTAGGTATCCATGGTTATGACCACTAGCAACTAACTGTCACTATATGAGTGGTTGTAACCATGGATACCTGAGCTGCTGCAATGCCCTGTACATGAGGTAAGCAACATAGCTAATCAGGAGAACTATACTACATTTCTAATTAGAGGTATTTGCTAATATTATAATTATTATACCTTCCTATACTATAATATATACCTATATTGGAATAGGATCTTGGAGATGGAAATACCCCTTTAAGTTAACCCCTTAATGACCAATGACATACTGGTACATCCTTGGTCGCCTCCCTCTGGTTACCGCGGGTGAGCCCACAGTATTCCCCGCACTTGTTTGCTGATCTGATCAGCAGATGTGTGATTAACAGGCATGGGTGGATCAGAGATCCACCCGTGTCTGTTAACCCATGTCAGTTTTTGACAGCGCGATTTAAAGGGCTGTGTTGGGGATCGTGCCGTTACCCGTCACCATTGGTGGCCCCGTTATGCCAATGTGTTGCCATGGTAGCGTGGGGTCAGTTGATGACCTCTGATGCTGCCACTGCCTGTGAGAGGCGGCAGAGTGCATTCATTCACAGATTAGCATTTCTGCTGATCAGTATGAGGCACCATACTGACATTTCAGTTTTACCATGTAGTAAACACTGTGAGTAAAAGACCCCCATAGCAATTATGCAATTGCACTATAATTGAAATTTCACTGCACTTAGAATTTTTGTTCCCATTTTCCAGTACACTATATGGTAAAACTTATGGTTTCATTTAAAAGTACAACTCGTCCCACAAAAATCAAGCCCGCATATAGCAAGATTGAAGAAAAAAAAAAGTTACAGCTCTTGGAAGAAGGGGAGCTTAAAACAAAAACGAAAAACGGAAAATCGCTCAGTCATGAAGGGGTTAAGGTACAAAATGAGTAGATTCAGATAAATCTGGAGCGTATTAAAATGGTACTGCATTTCTAGATGAAAAGCTGATGATGACGACATAAAATCTATGTGTAACGGGACTGGAATGACACCTTCATTAGAATAACAATGGGAGTAGTAATAATCTGCAATTGTCCCCCGTAAAATATATACATGCCCTCAATAAATGCAAAAATCTGACTATATTTAAGCTAGTGACAGGTCCTCTCTAAATGCACAGGAACCTATGTGTGAGCAGGGCTATCTTCCTCCTCCCTGTATTGTGACCTCTGCACATGTCACAGAGCATACTCACCACACTCTACCACATACGTCACTATGTTTTTTTTTTCTTTTCTTTGTTTTTTTATGTCTTGCTCAAGCAAGCATGTAAGCAATGACAAGAACACTCTCTGCTCATTTATTACATTTTCAGCAAAACACAGTATTAAAAAAACATCTTGCAAGTGACACCGGAAGTATGGTGCATGACGTGACACCCTATACACAAGGGGTACACCGGGGACACTTTAACAATGGTGGGCCCTAGCGCTAGTGAGGGGGAAGATGGGACACTTCATCCACTCATCTATAGCTGTACCCTACATTCCTAGCCAGTCCCTATACAGGTTCCACACCTGTCGCCGAACAGTATACCTGAGACCCTGGCAGACCCTGTAATAGCCCTTGCTAGTGAGCAGACAGGTGATGGATGCTTGCCCCACCGCTACACTAATAAAACACCAGGGGAAGGAGAGACAGACAGGGAGAAACACAACAATAGACAGCTGCAGTCAGCACCAAGACTACAGCCTACACAGCAACTTGCAGAGATGGATCCAACAGCTCCTTCCACCTCCAGGCCAAGCAAATGAATGAGAATAACCGGCACCCTCTACTGGGAGCAGAGAGTTTATATAGGGACTGGGAGTGGTCCAAATTGGAAACACCTGGGAAGGTAATAAAAATGCTTGTGTGTCGCCCCCAGGGAAGCAGCCTAGCTGCTCAGATCTGGGTTCGCTGTGGCTCAAGGGTCTCTGGACCCGGGGGTTTTGCGGCAACTCAAATGAAAGGGGAGTATTTACAGGGGAATTGATATAGTTCATGATGCCACCAGTGGTGTACGGTAATTTGGGAGTACCGTCGCTGCCATTGGGAGTACCCGGGGTGATGAAGTGAGGCAGCAAGGTGTCATAGCCCTCCATGGGTAGGGGGATGCCCCGGGACTTGGGGTGGGATGCCGTGGGTTGCAGAGGTCACTCTCGTACTCACTCAGTCAATAAGCAGATGCCGACAACTGGGTAAACCAACTCTCTGGGTGCCGCTGCCACTGAGGAAAGCTCATCCGGGTCCCGTTCCCTATAGTGTTGCCTGGTGATCCGTGACCTGCCTCCTGGCACTAAGTTTAACTTCAACGTGGTGGCCCAGTAGTCTGAAACTTGCTGGGCCCCACTCCCCACTGTGGCTAAGTGTGGAAACTTGCTCTCAGGGCTCACGCTTGGGATTTTCTGGACCGTTTTGGGTTGGAAAGTCCTATCCCCCTCGTTGCACTAATGCCCCAATTCTGGAGCGGATGGGAACAGATCATAAAAGCTCCGTTCTCCTCAGGTGAATTGTCGGGTTGCCTGAAGCTTCTCCCCAACCTAGGGTCCGTGTACCCCTCCGTGCCTTCGGTCCCGGATCGGTGATAGTTCTAGGCTGCCGGCTGTCCTCCTTGACAGGTTCAGGCACCTTGCCACAATCCCCTGCGACCGGGGTCTGACTCCTCTAGCCCAGACTACTGTCTGCAACCTAGACTGCTTCACTTGGGAGCCACCGCTCCCAACCACTTCTGAGCTCCTCACAGCTCGAGGGTTTCTCACTAACTACTCAGCGACTACACTCCTCACCTTCCTTCCCTGACCCCTCCAGGTGGGCGACTATTCCTCTCAAGCCGTCCACTGGTGTGTCTGGTGGGTGTGGTGCAGGGGGTATCTAGGATTTGATTTGCTGTTGGAGGCAACACCATTAAGATAGGACCCAGAACCAAGAGGGAGGTGGAATACTCCACGGGAGGATAGGTTGTGCAGTACCCTGTAATGAACAGATAGTCCAGGGACGTCACACTTGCTTGCAAGTGCACCGCCCCCATGTCAGTGGCCGAGCCGCTCAGATACGGAACCGCGGTGGCTTGAGGGGTCTCCGGACCTGGGGGGTTGTGCGGACACTCGAAATGAAAAGGGGGGATATGTACAGGGGGGTTAGAAGTTCGTGACGCCACCCATGGTGCGTGGTAAGATGGAGTACCACTGCTGCTGTTGGGTGAGCCCGGTGGCGGTGGTATGGCAGCAAGGTGTTTAACGCCTCTGTGGGTAGGGAGTTTTGCCCAGGGGCCCGGTGATGATAGTGAAGGGGTGCCGTTGGGAAGGAAAGGGCTTTCTGCGTACTCACTCAGTCCAAGAATACTGACACCAACAGCTTGTAAACCAGAATTCTGAGCACCGCTGCAGCAGTGAGGGAGCACACGTGGATCCGTGCCACCATTGTTGCTTGTTAGCTTGTGACCTTTTCCGTGGCACTCTCTTCACTAGTTGGACCCTGTAGTATGGAACTAGTCAGGTCCCGCTCACCCGTATGGCTGATAGAGTGAGCTTGCTCTCAGGGTTCACGCTTGAGTTTCTTTGGACAATATAGTGGGAAAGTCCTATCCCCTCGTTGCACTAGTACCCTGATTTTGAAGCGGGTGGAGGATGAATCTTGAAGACTTCACCCTCGTCGGGTAAATTACCGGGATGCGTGAAGCTACTTCCCGGCCTAGGGTCAACGTACCGCGACGTGCCCTGGCCCCTGTCTGGAGATGGCTCAAGGCCGCCGGCTGCCCTCCTCAGCAGATCAGTGCCCCTTGACATGATCCCCTGCGACCGGGGTTCCAGCTCCTACCAGGCCCAGACCAACGTCTGCCACCTAGTATTCTACCGGGAGCCCTGCTCCTGACCTCCTCTCTTTTTTCCCTCCAACACCACTCACTCGACTCCTCTAACACTTGTGACTCTCCCCTACCAACCCCCCAAGTGGGCGGCCCTATTCCCTTCAGGCCCCCCAATGGTGTGTCTGGTGGGTGTGGTGCAGAGTGTTCCTAGGGTTTTGACTGGCTCTGCTCTTAGTAACACCAAAGGACAGGGGATCCGTAACCAAGGAGGATGGGGATACTGTACAGAAGGGCAGATTGCACAATACCCTGTGACAACCTGATAGGCCAGGGCGTCACACAAGGAATGCTTATATTAACCCTCTCCTCCCCAAAGGAAAAGGAATACTGCAGAGTCTCAAGGCAAAGAGACTGTGGTCCAGAACCTGTCACTAATCTCTACAACAGCGAGACGACCGTGACAATCATTCTCCCTTATTTTCGTTCAAGCTGATTTCTGCAGTGTGCAGAGACCTTTTTCTCGTTTTTTTGGCCTGTTAGAACGAAATCAAAACATCACCTACATTTTATAAAGCACGGACGTGATTCATGCTTTTAAATAAGTTCGAAAGTTTACGGCTACCGGCAGTAAAGAAAGGACTTGACAGTATGTGCCCATCTTCTGGGGATTTGCCTGATATAGATATATTACTCTGAGTCCGCCAGACCATCAACCAAGTCTTCTGTAAAGGTTTAATGGAGATTGATGCATCTATTGGGTGACATTTAAACTTTTAGAAAACTACTTTGAAAGGATTTGCTTTTGATCCTTTTTTCTTAATATGAAAATATACTTGAAAAAATGAGCCATTATGAGAGTGCAGCCAATTCCTCTCCCCCCAGCAAAACCTTAGTAAAATATTATACTAATAAATAATGGCGAAGATTACATTGTAACAGATTTTATATTGTGTGGCTGTATTGATTTTAACTAGTGGTGATTCACTGGACACATTTCTTAAGTAACGCATACTGGGAAAATGTTGACAGGGTTAAGTGCCCAGTTATGAAATACGGGCGACCGCTTCACTTTTCTCTTGCCGACAATGAAGTGGATAAATAATTCAAAATAGTTGTTCCACATTTAGTATTAACTACCTACAAAATAAAAGAGAACAAAAAAATTCTGCACGTGGCATAATACATTTGGAATCACTACCCTTGGCATGTTAGACAAAAGTCAGCCGTAATAGTGTCTAAACCGGGGGTCTCACACTCGGCTGGGTATATGGGCTGCTCATAGATAATTAATTTTGGAGGCCTCATTCTTTGCAGGATAAAGTGATACCATATTTTTTTCTATATACTAAATTTTTTTTTATTGCATTTGCACATTTTTTCCCATGTTTTTTTCCATTTTTTGTGTGCGTTTTTTAATCATGGCAACAGCGCTGTACCCCCACGATCGAGGCTGGGTCACCAGCTGATGTTAAAACTGAGACCCGGCTCTCACTACCTGGAGAGGTGCCCATGCTGGCAATTTAACCCCCCTGAATGCTGCAATCAGTGCGATCACAGCATTTAGGAGTCAGGGAGAGGAATCGCTTACCTCTACCTGGCGATTGGGTCCCTGTAATGCGATCATAGGGACCTGATTGCTGCCATGATGATCCTGGGTCGTCATCATGGCGACCCCAGGTTACTGAGATATGGATCGCCTCACAGATGAGGGCACCTACATCAACAGAGTTGCCTGCAGCAAGGTCCTGTGGTAAAGACCGCCAGATGAGAAAATGTCTGCTGACACTGGCTATATGGCCTAGGTGAAGGGAACCTCAGTGACATCTTCAGGAAACCCCAGTGATCCGCCGGCATAAACTTAATTCACCTTGTGATGTCATCAGACTTCAGTGCAGCAAGGTCCCACTGTAAAGAACATGAGATAAGGAAATGGCTGCAGGGAACCTCAGTGACATCACAAGGTAAACCAAGTTCATGCTGGCGGATCCGCCGACATGAACTTAATTCACCTTGTGATGTCACCGGACTTCCCTGCAGCAGGATCCCGCAGTAAAGACCATGAGATAAGGAAATGGTTGCAGGGAACCTCAGTGACATCACAAGGTAAACCAAGTTCATGCTGGCGGATCCGCCGACATGAACTTAATTCACCTTGTGATGTCACCGGACTTCCCTGCAGCAAGATCCCGCAGTAAAGACAATGAGATAAGGAAATGGTTGCAGGGAACCTCAGTGACATCACAATGTAAACCGAGTTCATGCTGGTGGATCTGCAGGAAACCCCGGTGATCCGTCGGCATGAACTCAATTCACCTTGGGTTGTCTCCGGACTTCCCTGCAGCAAGATCCCGCAGTAAAGATCATGAGATAAGGAAATAGCTGCAGGGAACCTCAGTGACATCACAAGGTAAACCGAGTTCATGCTGGTGGATCTGCAGTAAACCCCGGTGATCTGCCAGCATGAACTTAATTCACCTTGTGATGTCACCAGACTTTCCTGCAGCAAGGCCTCACTGTAAAGACCATGAGATAAGAAAATAGCTGCAGAGAACTCCAGTAATGTCAAAAAAGCACATAAAAATGCACAGAAAAAGCAACATCTGCATTACACATGCGTTTTTTCCTGCGTTCTTTACTAACTCCATTGAAATCAATTGGTGAAAAAAAGCTCAAAAAAAACACAGAAGCAATTGACATGCAGCTTCTGTTTTCATCAACAAAAACTGCAAAGAAATAAGAAGCAACGTGTGCACAGCAAGTCACGATTCTCATAGACTTTGCTGGTTTGCTTTTTTCTTGCTTTTATTGATTAGAAGAAGCAAAGAAAAAAAGCATGTAAAAAAGCGAGAAAAAAAGCAATGTCGGCACATGGCCTTAGTTATCGGGGTCCAACTGCTGCCCAATACTTAAAATCCTTCAACCAAATTTAATTTCTCATTATCTGATTGGTTCCCACCCAATTAGTATTTTAAATTGTGGCCACGTTGGTTTCTGACTTGTAGTAAAAGCTAAGAAAACATTTTGGAAAACAATTTGAAATAATTTATTGCAGTTTTTTTCCATTCCATTGAATATTATACAATGTAGATCGATTTTATGTAACGACTTGGAAAAATATATATTTAAGAGTAAGGTAGAGCGGATGGAACTTGTCACAAGACGTCTGGTTTACATACTTATAAGAACAGAATTATTATATTAAAATGCATTTGAATTCTTCAGGGAATTGTGTATTTTTCTGTATTGTATTAAATCTATAAGGCACAGAAGATGTTTGAGTCTCGAAGGCGAATTTACAAAGCGAAGCACGGGTTTCTCTCCGCTGCGCAGACAGTGCAATGAATTTTAGCAATTTTTCAAATATGTCAGAGTACAGAGTGGAAGCGTGCCAGTGGGCATTAGCCGGGAAGGAGCGCTGGCACTGATATCATGATTTACTCTGTACATCGAAAATGACATAAATGCTTTACAGATGTGTAAAAAGTCTCCAAAGTGATCCCAAGATGCAGGAATTTGGAGAGACGCCTTAAAGTAGTATTGTGTTTAGGTAAACAGGATTTGGGCTCTATCAGAGAATTGGGATATAAAAGCTTTAAAAATTCCCATTAGGCCTCTTTCACACGTCCGTGAAAATCACGCACGTTTTTCACGGACGTGTCAAAGGTGCGTATTGCCCTCTGTGTGCCGTGTTTGTGGCACACGTGTGTTCTCTGTGTATTATCCGTGTACTATCCATGATAACATACGGAGAACGGGAACGTTCTGCTCACCTGTCCCTGGCGTTGCTGTCCGTGGTGCTGATCTTTGATCTCCGGGCCTGCCGATCCCACTGCTGCTGCTTCTGGCCCACAGTGGAGTGAATATGCAATGAGCATAATGAGCGGGGTCAGAAGCAAGTGCCAGCAGCGGCAGAGACAGCAACACTGGAGAAGGTGGGTATAGAATTTATTCTTTTCACAGACACGTATGTTTTCTCTGGTGCGTGTCAAACGGATCACATCCGTGCGGTCCGTGTGACACACGTGATGCCGGAGAAAAATGGACATGTCTATGTGTGAAGCACACGGGCACACGTATGCTCCACACATACACACGGTCCATGGCAAAACACGCACGTGTGCGCAGACCCATTGATTTTAATGGGTCTACGTGTGTCCGTGTCTCCAGTACGGGAGGAAACGGACCAAACACATACCGGAGACACGAACGTGTGAAGGAGGCCTTAAGGCCACTTTACACACAGAGATAAATCTGTGACAGATCTGTGGTTGCAGTGAAATTGTGGACAATCAGTGCCAGGTTTCTGGCTGTGTACAAATGGAACAATATGTCCATGATTTCACTGCAACCACAGATCTGCCACAGATTTATCTCTGTGCGTGACGGGGCCTTTAGGCTCATGTACCTCAAGGTGATGAATAAGGGCTATACCCCTGAATCGCGTGAATCCTTTTTCTGGTAGAAACGCGTGAACCCTGTTTCTGGGACATTTATGATTAGTATTACATCATGTGGTGATATATCTATCTTCTTTGATTGATTTTATGGAGAAATAAAGAATCAATTTTATTGACGGATGTGCTGGATTATTTTTTGGATTTTACCCTTGGATTTGTGAGCTGTGATCCGTGCACTCCCAGGATCAGGGGAGCTGGAAATACGTTCTTTGAAATAGTTTGTTCTCGTCTTTGATATTGATGACCTCTCCTTAGAATTAGTTATCAATTTTAGATCTTTGGCGGGCAAACACCAAGGACCCCCGCCAAAGAGCTATTATCATTCGGTATTGTTCTGCCATGCTCTCCTGCAGAGCCGGTATATGTTGCCTATGGTGCAGAGTGTTTTACAGGATGAATGCTCTGCTGGTTATTTCACAGCACTGGGTTCCTCACTGGTCCTGAAGGGGCTCATGCAGATGCTTCATTAGGGACCGTGTTAGCTCAGGACGCCGCCAGTCGTACTTCCTGGTTACAGTTGTGCTGTTGTCTCCCGTGTTAGTCAGTGTTTAGTGCTTGGCCTCTTGACTCCGGACTTTTGTTGACCCATCTCTGCCTGTCCCCCCCTGTTTCTGTTGTTACTTTCCAGCTTCTGACTTCGGACTTCCTCCTGACCATGTCCCCATCTGCTCCCTGTATTTTGGTATGTACTCTCCTGGAACCCTGACCTTCGGCTTGTACTTTGACATCATCTCTGTCTGCCCCTGTGTACTGTCGTGTCCTCCTCGTTTATGATCTTGGCCTGACTACCTCTCCATTTACTGCATGCAAGTAGTGTCTAGTGCCACCTAGTGACAGTCATCACAACACCATTATGACAGCCATGACCTCACTCCTCATGGTTCTGATTGTACTGTTTCAGTGGTACTCTTTCTCGACCTGTCCCCCGCTATCTTGGAACTCGTCCGAAAGCTGCTGTGCCTCTGTCTCCATTCCCCTTTTCATCACACGGTGTCCTTTTCTGGGCCCCGACAGCTTTTCTTCTCGTCAGACTTTCTAAGCCCGTCAGGGTGCGCCATAGGCTCCGGACGTCACAAGTTACTCTCAGGGTTCCTTGACTGGCCCTGACACCATATCCACGTCTTCTCTTACTGGAGCCATATTCAGAACTGGCACCTCACAAGGCCCGCACTACCAACCAACCCACTCGCTACCTGTCACTCCTCTGCTACATGGACTTAACTCTGTCCTATCTGATATTTAATCTACCACAGCTCCAGGTTGCCCTCTGGCTCTGCTACATCGAGAGCCTACACACTGCTAGCACAATTTACATGTTAACACACATTTATAACAATCAACACCATAAAATACATTTAATTTAAAACATCTTTTGCAGTACAGGTAGAGAACATGTGACGCCCCTGGACTATCAGGTCGTCACAGGGTATTGCACAATCTACCCTCCCGGGCAGTATGCACCTCCTTCTTGGTTATGGGTCCCTAACCAAATGGTGTTGCCTACATCAGCAAATCAAGATCCTAGATACACCCTGCATGACACCCACTAGACACAGCAGTGGACGGCTTGAGTGGAATAGAGTCGCCCACCTGGGGGGTCTGGGAGGGGAGGTGAGGAGTGTAGTCAGTCGGTTAGAGAGCCAGTTGGTGGTAGTTGGAGGGAGAAGCCCTTTAGCTGTGAGGAGCTCTGAGGAGGTCGGGAGTGGTGTCTCCCATAAGGAAACTGTCTAGGTTGCAGACGGTAGTCTGGACTTAGAGGAGTCGGACCCCTGGTAGCAAGGGATTATTATTATTATTATTATTATTATTATTATTATTATTATTTATTTATAGAGCACCATTGATTCCATGGTGCTGTACATGAGAGGGGGTTACATACAGAATACATATACAAGTTACACTAGATAGACTAGTACAGAGGGAAGAGGGCCCTGCCCTTGCGGGCTTACATTCTATAGGATTTTGGGGAGGAGACAGTAGGTGGGATGTAGGTGGGGCGGCAGCTCCGCACTATTACGGTTGCTGTGGCTCTGGAGACTATGTCCAGATTTCTTGCTACTGCACATGTGCAAGCGCTGGAGACTAAGTCCTATCTTGGAGCCATTGCACATGTGCGGGTGACATCATCGCTGACACGTGGTCACATGTCTCTGACACCTTCTATGCCGATTGGTCGCTGGTCATGTGCTTGTGACGCTTTGGTCGGTGATAGGCCAGAGTGACGTCATTGCTGTCATTCTGGTAGCGGATTGGCTCTGGTGTCCTCCATCTTGGATGAGGCAGAGAGTCTATATAAGACCCTGATGCACGCCGCCCGGCGCTCAGTCCTCTTGGTTCATGCATGAGGGTAGACGCCCTGTGCACGTCCCTCTAGGCATCTCTCTGTCTATGTTAGGTGAGCGCTACCGGCAGGGTAGCGTTCTTATACCTTACAGCTTCGGCTGCAGTCCGTATCCTTACCTCTTAGTGGAGTGGACATAGGCAGGTGCCTGAGGCACATGGTCCGGCTGGGCCTTGTGATTCTACTCGTAGGTGGACGTTGCCGCTAGGGTAACGTTCCTTATACTGCGTCTGGCAGTTGTTCGTATCCTCGCACACTAGGGGAGCGAAGAGAGGTAGGAGCTTTGTGCGGCTTATGCTGCTGTCCATCTCTTTTGCACCACTAAAAGAGCGGACCTAGGCAGGTGCCATATCTAGTGGTTCGTGTCCTCGCACACTAGTGGAGTGAACGCAGGTAGGAGCTTTGTGCGGCTTACGCTACTGTCCGTCTCTTTTGCACCACTAGAAGAGCGGACCTAGGCAGGTGCCATATCTAGTGGTTCGTGTCCTCGCACACTAGTGGAGCGAACGCAGGTAGGAGCTTTGTGCGGCTTATGCTGCTGTCCGTCTCCTGGCACCACTAGAGGAACGGACCTAGGTAGGTGCCATTTCACACTCACTGCTTTTGTCTCTGTGATCTTTAACAGAGACCATTCCACACGCCCTCCAAGTAAGGGAGGAATTGCTTTATTTTCTAATTATATTTTTCTGTGAGTTTAACAGAGGTATTGCACTCTGCACTTGTGCTATTATTTTTTACAGTGGTACACTTATATACCCCTTATCCTCTGCCATAGTCTGCAGCAGAGTCTTTGCACGGTGGACCCTGACTGTCTGACATTCCTTTAGGTTTATTATCAGACAGCCCCCTGTAACATTAGGACTGAGCCAAGGGTCTGGCAGTTATGGCAGAATATCCGCAGTTACACCGTTACACACAAGTACTTGAGTCGCGGCTCAAGAGTATAGAGGATAAACCTCAGACCATGGTGACATCTGCACATGATCCTCGACTTGCTCTGCCAAACAGATATTCTGGCGATACCAGATCATGTCGAGGTTTCAATAGTCAGTGTCAGATACACCTAGAGGTCAACTCTTCTCGCTTCTCTACGGAGACGTCCAGAGTAGGCTTTATCATCTCCTTACTGCAGGACAAAGCCTTAGAATGGGCGACTCCCTTATGGGAGCGCTCTGATGGGGTTACTCTGAGACATCAAGACTTTCTTGATGCTCTTAAAGCGGTATTCATGGGTCCCCAGGTTACCCATGATGCGGCCCTGAGACTCTTAGATCTATCTCAGGGTT
This sequence comes from Anomaloglossus baeobatrachus, assembly GCF_048569485.1. Taxonomy (NCBI): domain Eukaryota; kingdom Metazoa; phylum Chordata; class Amphibia; order Anura; family Aromobatidae; genus Anomaloglossus; species Anomaloglossus baeobatrachus. Next base: position 138,084,777 of record NC_134363.1, on the reverse strand, counting down.
CGTTATCCACTAGTTCTTATGCCATTGCTTTTAGAACTCTGGTGGCAGAACTAGATTGGCCAGAGAAGGTGTTGATTCCTATCTTCTGGAGAGGGTTGGCAGTCTATGTCAAGGATGCCCTTGGTCCTTGTGAGGTCCCTGCTTCTCTGGAGGACTTGATCACAGTAGCAACGAGGATCGACGTACGCCATAGGGAACGTAGACTCGAGGTCTCTTCCTCACGCCCTAAGCATCGGGCTATTCCAGTTGTTGAGAGTCCACTACCATCTTCCTCAGCATCTGAAACATCTCCCACTCCTATGGAGTTAGGTCATACGTCCTTCAGACTACGCAAGTCTGGTCCTCCTATATGTTACGTATGTCGTCAGGCTGGGCACTATGCCAACAAGTGTTCTAGTCGTCAGGGAAACTCCCAGGCCTAGTAACCATTAGAGGGGGGTTACTAGAGACGTCTTCTGCACCCTCTAAGTGTAGTATCCCAGGTCAGCTCTCATTCTCTGAGAATACATGGCCTATTATGGCTTTTGTGGATTCCGGAGCTGACGGGACTTTTGTGTCCTCAGGATTTGTAAAAAGACACAATATTCCCTCTATCATGTTAGAGGCGCCTATTCCTGTCCGTGTTGTTAATGGGACTATGTTGTCTGACTCCATTACATTGAGGACAGTTCCCTTGTGCCTTTCCCTGTCTCAGGGTCACATAGAGGAGATTTCTTTTCTTGTTTTGCCTGAGGGTATAGACCACGTACTTCTGGGTCTCCCATGGCTTCGGACCCATGCTCCTCTAATTGACTGGGAGTCCGACAGCATTATTAGTTGGGGTTCGAAATGTCAGTCCCGATGTCTTCCCTTACCACCTAAGGTCGTTGCGGTTGCATCAACTGATCTCTCTCCCATACCTATACCCTATTTGGATTTCGCTGACGTGTTCTCCAAACAGGGTGCTGAGGTTCTTCCACCCCATAGGCCGTATGACTGTGCCATAGACCTTATCCCAGGTTCGGTTCCACCTAAGGGCAGGGTTTACCCCCTGTCGATACCTGAGTCGGAGGCCATGTCGACCTATATAAGAGAGAGTTTAGAGAAGGGGCTCATTCGTAAGTCTGTCTCTCCCGCGGGAGCTGGGTTTTTCTTTGTTCGGAAGAAAGAGGGTGATTTGCGTCCCTGCATAGATTACAGGGGTCTCAACGCAATCACAATAAAGAACAAATACCCGTTACCTTTAATTTCGGAGCTCTTTGACAGACTGAGGGGAGCTCAGGTTTTTACGAAGTTGGATCTGCGGGGTGCGTATAACTTGGTACGAATTCGAGAGGGTGACGAATGGAAGACCGCTTTTAACACCCGAGACGGTCACTATGAATACCTCGTCATGCCTTTTGGTTTATGTAATGCACCCGCAGTATTTCAGGACTTTGTAAACGATGTGTTCAGGGATTTACTGTTATCCTCCGTCGTGGTGTATCTGGACGACATCCTGATTTTTTCTCCTGATCTGGAGACTCATCGTCAAGATGTCGTTCGTGTCCTTTCCCGTTTAAGGGAGCACTCTTTGTTTGCTAAACTCGAAAAATGTGTATTCGAGCAGTCATTCTTGCCTTTTTTGGGCTACATTATCTCACAAGAGGGTCTGGCTATGGATCCTGCGAAGCTCTCTGCTGTCCTGGAATGGTCCGAACCTCATTCCTTGAAGGCGGTGCAACGCTTCTTAGGATTCATAAATTATTACAGGCAGTTCATACCCCATTTCTCTACTTTGGTGGCCCCTTTGGTGGCCTTGACTAAGAAAGGTGCTAATCCAAAAGTCTGGTCTACTGAGACATCCCAGGCTTTTGAGGCAGTAAAAAGACACTTTTCAACTGCTCCCGTTCTTCAAAGACCCGATGAGAATAAGCCCTTCCTCTTGGAGGTTGATGCCTCTTCAGTGGGTGCTGGTGCGGTCTTGTATCAAAAGAACGATGCAGGTAGAAAAAGGCCGTGTTTCTTCTTTGCTAAAACCTTTTCACCGGCAGAGAGAAACTATACCATTGGGGATAGGGAACTGCTCGCCCTGAGATTAGCCTTGGAGGAGTGGAGTCACTTGCTGGAAGGAGCGAAACATCCTTTCCAGGTTTATACAGACCATAAGAATCTGACGTACTTACAAACCGCTCAGCGTCTGAATCCTCGCCAAGCCCGCTGGTCCTTGTTTTTCTCCCGCTTTCACTTCTCCATCAACTATCTGTCTGGGAGTAAGAATAACAAGGCAGACGCTCTGTCTCGCTCTATGGTTTCTACCCAGGAAGAGATTGACGAACCTCATCTTATCCTTCCCTCCAGGGTTTTTCATACGCTCTCCCCTGTGACGTTAGACCAAATCCCACCGGGCAAGACCTTTGTGCCACCTGATCGACAGAATGATATACTGTCGTGGGCCCACACCTCAAAGGTGGGTGGGTATTTTGGTATTAGGTGGACACGAGAGTTACTAGAGAGGTGGTATTGGTGGCCACACTTAGCCAGCCACGTCAAGAGATATGTCGGTTCCTGCTACTCGTGTGCTCGCAACCGTCCATTACGGCAGAGACTGGCTGGGCTCTTGCATCCTTTACCAGTCCCAGATAGACCATGGGAGGTGGTAAGCATGGACTTTGTGGGTGATCTTCCGTATTCACAGGGACATAGATTTGTGTGGGTCATTACAGACCATTTCTCCCGGATGGTTCATCTCGTACCGTTATCGAGAATCCCGTCTTCCAGGGTACTAGCCAAACTATTCCTCAAGCATGTCTTTGGGCTTCACGGGATGCCAGATCGTATAATTTGTGATAGAGGCCCGCAATTTGCTTCCCGTTTCTGGCGAGATCTTTGTAGCCTTCTGCAAATTGAGTTGAATCTCTCTTCGGCATACCATCCAGAGACCAATGGTTTGGTTGAGCGTACCAATCAATCAATGATTATATACCTTCGACACTTTGTTGCTGAGAACCACGATAACTGGTCCTCCCTCCTACCCTGGGCAGAATTTGCCTTTAACAATTCGCTGGCTGAGGCCACTGGGCAGACACCATTCGTACTCAATAATGGGCAACACCCTAGGGTACCGGTACCGTTTCCCGCTGCTGCACCTTCTCCTCTTGTGGCTGACTGGGCAACTAATGCCAGAGAGGTTTGGGATCGGACTCAAGAGTCGATCCAAGCAGCTAAGGACCGTATGAAGACGGTGTCCGATCGGTTTCATCGCCCAGCTCCTGTCTTTTCTCCAGGGGATTTTGTGTGGCTCTCTGCAAAACACGTGAAACTTAGAGTGAGCTCTGTCAAATTTGCTCCTCGCTTCCTGGGTCCTTATGAGGTTCTTCGACAGGTAAATCCTGTAGTCTACCAATTGAAGTTACCCGTCCATCTTAGGATCCATGACAAATTCCATGTTTCACTGCTAAAGCCGGCTATTTTACCTCACGCTCGTGAAGTGCACTCTCCTGCCTCTGATTCCTCTCGCTCTAGCTATGAGGTACGAGCCATAGTTGGTTCTAAGATGGTTAGAGGGCGCAGGTTCTTCTTGATAGATTGGGAGGGCTATGGCCCGGAACATCGCTCTTGGGAGCCTGAGGAGGCTGTCCATGCTCCCGACTTAGTTGCCGATTACCTGCATCGCCGGGAGGGGCCCTTGAGGGGGAGGTACTGTTACGGTTGCTGTGGCTCTGGAGACTATGTCCGGATTTCTTGCTACTGCACATGTGCAAGCGCTGGAGACTAAGTCCTATCTTGGAGCCATTGCACATGTGCGGGTGACATCATCGCTGACACGTGGTCACATGTCTCTGATACCTTCTATGCCGATTGGTCGCTGGTCATGTGCTTGTGATGCTTTGCTCGGTGATAGGCCAGCGTGATGTCATTGCTGTCATTCTGGCAGCAGATTGGCTCTGGTGTCCTCCATCTTGGATGAGGCACATAGTCTATATAAGACCCTGACGCACGCCGCCCGGCACTCAGTCCTCTTGGTTCATGCATGAGGGTAGACGCCCTGTGCACGTCCCTCTAGGCATCTCTCTGTCTATGTTAGGTGAGCGCTACCGGCAGGGTAGCGTTCTTATACCTTACAGCTTCGGCTGCAGTCCGTATCCTTACCTCTTAGTGGAGCAGACATAGGCAGGTGCCTGAGGCACATGGTCTGGCTGGGCCTTGTGATTCTACTCGTAGGTGGACGTTGCCGCTAGGGTAACGTTCCTTATACTGCGTCTGGCAGTTGTTCGTATCCTCGCACACTAGGGGAGCGAAGAGAGGTAGGAGCTTTGTGCGGCTTATGCTGCTGTCCGTCTCTTTTGCACCACTAGAAGAGCGGACCTAGGCAGGTGCCATATCTAGTGGTTCGTGTCCTCGCACACTAGTGGAGCGAACGCAGGTAGGAGCTTTGTGCGGCTTACGCTGCTGTCCGTCTCTTTTGCACCACTAGAAGAGCGGACCGAGGCAGGTGCCATATCTAGTGGTTCGTGTCCTCGCACACTAGTGGAGCGAACGCAGGTAGGAGCTTTGTGCGGCTTACGCTGCTGTCCGTCTCCTGGCACCACTAGAGGAACGGACCTAGGTAGGTGCCATTTCACACTCATTGCTTTTGTCTCTGTGATCTTTAACAGAGACCATTCCACACACCCTCCAAGTAAGGGAGGAATTGCTTTATTTTCTAATTGTATTTTTCTGTGAGTTTAACAGAGGTATTGCACTCTGCACTTGTGCTATTATTTTTTACAGTGGTACACTTATATACCCCTTATCCTCTGCCATAGTCTGCAGCAGAGTCTTTGCACGGTGGACCCTGACTGTCTGACATTCCTTTAGGTTTATTATCAGACAGCCCCCCGTAACACGCACGGTGGTGGGGCGGCAGCTCCGCACGGAGGTGGGGCGGCAGCTGTGGTGGTGGTGGTGAAGCAGTGAGGTCATTGAAGGTTATAGGCATTTCTGAAAAGATGAGTTTTCAAGTTCTGTTTGAAGTTTGCAAGTGTAGTAGATAGTCTGACATGTTGAGGCAGCGAGTTCCAGGAGACTGGGGATGCTCGGGAGAAGTCTTTAAGTCGGTTGCGTGAGGAGCGAATGAGATAGGAGGAGAGAAGGAGATCTTGGGAGGATCGGAGATTGCGTTTTGGAGAGTTGGATCATGGCAAGGGGCTCGGATCTGTCGAGCAGGACAGTCAGCAGCCTTGCACCATCACTGGGCTGGAACCAAGGCACGACTGGGTACGTGGACTCTAGGTCGGGGAGTAGCTGCCTGCAACCTGATAATTTACCCGTGGAGAACGGAGCCTTCAAGATTCGTTCCCAACTGCTCCAGAATCAGGGGACTAGCGCAACGATGGGGATAGGACTTTCCACCCAAAATGGTCCAGATAATCCCAAGTGTGAACCCTGAGAGCAAGCTCCCACACTTAGCTATAGTGGGGACCGGGACCCGGCAAGTTTCCCACTACCGGGACCAGCAGAGAAATAAACTTAGTGCCAGGAGGCAGGTAATGGATCACCAAGCAGCACCATTGGGGACGGGACCCGAACTAGCTCCCCTCAGCGGCAGCGGTGTCCAGAGATTTGGTTTACCCGGTTGTCGATGTCTGATTAATGGACTGAGTGAGTACAAGAGTGATCCCTGCATCCCACGGCCTTATCCTCCCTACCTGTGGAGGGTCACAACACCTGGCTGCCCCTGTCATCACCCTGGGTACTCCTCAACGGCAGCGGCGGTATTCACCCCAGTTACCGCGTACCACGGGTGACGTCAGGAACTCTATAACCCCTTGTAAATATCCCCCTTACCCTTCATTTGAGTGGCCGCACGACCCCCGGGTCTGGAGACCCTCGAGCCACTGAGAACCCGGATCCGAGCAGCTCGGCTGCTTCCTTGGGGGCGGCACAAACATATAACATAAAACAGGGTAGAGACTAGACCACCTCTACAGGAACATGTAGAAACAAGAGAAGACTTTCCGGAGTAACACATAGTTCTACACATAACAAACAGAGTGCAGTTCCTGCTCGCTGTATACAATCTATGATGAAATATAGGAGTCACAAAAGCTAAAAATAAAGTGTGTAAAGATCCAAACTTCCAACACATTCTTATCAAAACTATTTCCAAACTTTCCTCTTTTTTTATTTCAGATTAATTAAAACAATATAAAAATTGGTGACAATACTGAAGTATCCTTGAAGCCTGAGATTTAACCTCCACGCACATTTGTTTCTATTTTTTATGCATTATATTTAATAAAAATAAGGAAACTGAAGCAGAGCATTACAATTTTATATGGTGACGTAATATTTTACCCAGATCATTATAGAAAATGCTGATCTGACGATCCAGCAATATCTCACATGTCATGGTCGAGGTTTGGTATAGCGTATTTGTGCTGAGCTGTATAGTTATATTTATACCTTTATAGTGTTTCCATTTATTGGACTTTCACAGCCATTTTCATCCATGGAAATGAGCTCTACAATGCATCTCTCGAGTGCTTTCACCATATAGTTTTCTGGATTTCGAAGGTACAATATAAAAAGATTATCTCATGCTCTTCATACGAGATCTCTCCAAGGCCCCCTTCACACGTCCATGTTTGCAGTATATGTGGTGCCCGTTTTCACATGTATTTTAGACACATTCACATGGATCCTCCTTAAAATCTCATCATCACACCGCCATGTTTTCCCATGGACCGTGTGTCAATGTGAACCATATATGTGTCCATGTAAGCCACACTGAGACATGTCCATTTTTAGCCATATGCAAAGATCACACGGACCCATACAAGTCAATGACTCCACATACAGCACATGGATGACACACACGTGGACACCGATGGTTACTCGGATGACTAAAATGTGTGTTTTTTGTCTGAAGGGGACCTCAACAAAAGCCTAAATATCAAATCATGAATATATAGATCTCTTTCCTTTTCTGTGTTAGTGTGTAACTATTCCATCTCGGTTAAATTACTTGGCCAGATATAATTGCTGCTTCATTTCCTGTATACATGAATTCTGTGGTAATTCGGGTCTGAACTTAGACGTTTGGGATCTCAACATGCAGAGCGAGATCCCACAGCCCTCAGGGGCCACTCTTGCAGTGAATGCCTTAATGCTCTAATGATGTTACCATTAGGTGATAGCTTAACAAAGTACATGGCCGTGTTGGACTAGTGGAAGGAGCAAGATCTCGGCTGCGAAGGGTTGTGGGATCTCTCTCTGCATTCCAGGATCCCACATACTAAGATTATTGAGCCATTTTTACACCTTTTGTATGTACCAAGATCCCACGGGCATGAAATTTGGGCCCAACTTTTGTTAGAAAATAAGGCCTTTTCGAAGACATTACAAATTATGTTTAGAAAAATCACCAGATCAGTTAAAGACACACTTTAAATTCTAACCGTTGATTTATTTGTTTTTATTTCTTTTCATAAATCAATATGAGTGATTTTTGAAAATAAGACATGAAAATAAAAAATGTAAAATATGTTATCAGAGAAATATGTTTCTTTCTCCTCCTGGACTGATCTTTCATTCTCAAAATTTTGTGAGAATATGTTAAGTATAACCTCCTAGACTGGTGAAGCCTATGTGCTAAGTGTAAGGTCTAACAAAGATTGAAAGGTAGGATTGCAATATACCATGGAAGACATGTAGAGGATGGCCTCAGAAAAACAATTTTTCCCTATTTGGAAGGGGGGAATGCCTAGAATGGTAAAGCATATGCACTATGTGCAAGGTCTGTCAACAATTATAAGGAGATACTCTGATACACACTGGAGCACACATAGAGTAGGGCCTCAGAACAGATTTACTTTTAGAAGGAGTGGGACTTCTGTGGCCAGCAATAAGGAGTCTCAGAGGCCACTACTCAGATTACAAGTGGTACAAAAAGGACGTTCAGACATCCGACTCTGATTTTGCTCTAGCTGAGGTGGGTGACAATACCTTCTGTACTGGCTCAGAGCATCAGGCAGCCCAGAGGGTTCAAATAAATTGAAGCAGGGGTTAACAGAGAACATAAATTCAAAAAATATTGCAGAATTAGAAACATCCATTACTAACACAAGACCAGATTACCATTGCACTACAGGATGCAGCAGGTCCCATGATAATGGTGAGGGCAGCACCGGCGTAAAATACTGATGAAACAGCCACTCACAACCTATCATTTCATGAAGGAGGTGGCTACTAGTATTAGACATGTACACAGATGAGGCTTGTATAGGGCACCAGTCACACAGGTGCGTGTGATGCAGTGTCTGGCTTATAGCCTATTGATGCCCGTACTATTAGATCAGGTGGTCTGCCCAGCACTATAAGTTCACCCCACAAGACAGACACCCTAGTTTCCAAACCAATACTAAAGGGCTTGGCTGCATCCTGCACAAAAATTAAAAAATGAAAAAAAAAAATCCAAAAAAATTGTGTAGGGACTTGCAAGTATGGGGACTTTTGACATTAGTTTGCGAACTTATGGGCCAATATTACATGAATTTTTATAAAAATGTTCATAATATATTATTTTTTTTATGGACTTTTGGTTTTAGGTTGCAGCAGCAAAGTTTGTAAGCCTAGAATCTCTGCCTACAGGCCTCTAACACACTATCCCTTCTCCAGCAGCTTACCCTACACTAAATGCAGCTAAGAATATTAGTACAGAATATAATCTATTTCAATTAGCCCTGAAAGGACTGTCAGTTTAATGTTGCATGAGCAGGTACTGTGATACAAAAACATATTGTCTCTTCTCTCACTAACTGTTTCTGGGTACAGTGAGCCGAGCATTGCATTACCGTGTCATAGGGTACTTTCACACTTCCGTTTTTTTTGCCGCAATCCGCTGTCTTGGGAATCAGCGGAATCCGTTAATTTGCATTGATGACAGATTGTGCCAAAAGTACCTGCGTTGCTTCCATTGGCCGAGTGGAAGCAACGCTGAATGTAACGTTATTTGCTTGCGTCAAAATGACGCCGACCAGCGGAATATAAAATTTGTAATGGCTCCCTATGGTAGCGGATTCCGTTGCAAAGTGCTTTACAACGGAATCCACTGCTGGATTCCGCTAATTTCTACTGAGCATGCCCAGAATGAAAAAAATGAAAAAAAACAAAAAAAACAGAGCCGACGCATTCCGTTAGACGGACGCCTAATGGACGCCAAACGGATGCAACGGGTCCGTTATTTCACAGGAATCAGCTAACGGATTCCTGTGAAACAACGGATCCGTTGCATCCGTTGACACCACAAAAATAACGGATGCGTCAAAACGACGCAGCAACGAACCCAGTGGATTTCGCCCAACGCAAGTGTGAAACTAGCCTTATATAGATCCAATGACTCAATGCGGTCAATCATAGTGATGCCAGCAGCCAACATGGCTACGACACTACCAAGGTTGGAAGGTAATCCTGCATGTTTAGTGGCTGAAAAAGAGCAGCGGAAATGTGGGGCGGGAACTCGAGCATGGTGCTTGAGTACCGGAACACTCGATCGTGTATCGAGCATCTCGAGCACCTCGATGCTCCATAGAGTACTGAACAGTGTTCAGAACCCTTAATCATCACTAATAACATGTTATTAATTAAATTTAAAAAATAAAAGTTGACCGAATTAGTAGGTAATTTGTAGATAAAATAATCCATAACGACCATTAGTTTGTCCTGATATGAAAATTAACTAGCTACCTAGCTAACTAACTTTACTATCTCTCTAACCTGTACCTAGTACAAATTAGTGATTAACTCAGTTATTTTCTCAAAATCCAGCTAATATATACATTTTAAAAGATCATTAGTGCTTGAAAAGAGCATTAGAAATATAATTAATTGGTTCCATTGAAGCCTTTCACACCATTGAGCTGTTAAATATTGTCACTGCATTAAACATCTTAAAATGCTTCCTAAACTATTCACAATGTGATACTGTATGCTCCGTCCAAAGGCAATAACGCTCCCACAAAAACAAAACAAGGACAGATTATGTGATATACAGGAAATCTATTGCTGTAGATATAGGAGTGGTTCTGGAGTCCAGACTACTGTAAATTTCAAGATCATCAGTCATAAATGGCATATATATATAGCATAAGGCTATATTTACACACAGCATTTTTTTTGCTTCTACTGTAAAACACAGGCTCTTATTTGCATAAAAAGTTCTGCAAAAACTCTGGAATGGGATTTACATCTGGATCAGAGATATAACTTGGAGCCGCTCTTCAGGGAGCGAAGGTGCTCATAGTGCCAGTGTGCAGAACAATCCACTAATTGCACCTTGTGGCCCAGTTGGTAGCATCATTGACCTCCATTAGGGGTTGTGCAACGCTTCGTGTAGCCTATAGAGTGTTTGGGGGGGTGACTGGTACGTGGGTGACACTGACGTTTTGTGGGTTGATACGTTAAGACTAAGCATTGTGTTTATATCCTATTTAAATTGCTTTATTTTTCTTGCAATATAATGTTTCTTAGCCATTATTTTCTCTACTCATTGATGCTTTGCCAAAAACACAATTACTTTGTTTGTGTCAAGTGAATAAAGTGATGTTGGTTCAACTTCCACTGTCTCCTCATTATCTGTGCTGTTGCATCCTTGTAAATGTAAATGCTACTGACGTGCCCACGGGGTCGGGGGTTACTCATCACTGGGTCGCCCTCTCTGCTCACTTAATCGGGGGGGTTGTGTCTCTCTAGTCAGGCCTCCATACCTGCACTTACTTGATCTTGGGTTTACATCCCTCTAGTCACATCTCTGCGTCTGCTGCTCAATCAGTCTGGGTTTTCTGTCCCTCTAGTCAAGCTACCATGTCTGCCACTCACTCAATCTTAGTTTCCATCCCTCTAGTCATGTCTCCACACTTGTTGCTCAATCAGTTAGGGTTTTCTGTCCCTCTAGTCAAGCCTCCATGACTGCTGGTCAATCAATCGATGGCTTCCATCCCTCTAGTCATGTATCTGCGTCTGCTGCTCAATCAGTCAGAGGGGTTTCTGTCCCTCTAATCAAGCTCCTTGCCTGCTGCTCACTCGATCGGGGCTTTCCACCCCTCTAGCCAGGCCTCCTTGCCTCCTGTTCACTCGATCATGGCTTTCCACCCCTCTAGCCAGGCCTCCATACCTGCTGCTCAATCAATTGGGATATTCCTTCCCTCTTTCCAAGGCAACCAGTACTCCTTATTTTTCAGAAAGGTCCAACACTTTGGAGCTCTTCCACTAATGATTAAGTGCGTTCCCTTACATATTATTCTGGAGTTTTGGCTGTAAGCCAGTGCAGGTACTATTCACATGCGACTTGCTTTAAGTCTAGGAGACTGACTTCTTGCCCTGGCATTTGTGGTTTATATATTTTCTGGGTGTAATGCTGCCACCAGGGGGAGCCAGAGCTCTGTAGCATAATACACTACACAGAGCAATAAGAATCAGGAAGTGAATTCACAGCGTTCTCATGCATTACCTCAAAGCACAGCTGAGAAGCAGAGCTGCAGAGCATGCAAGGAATAGTCAGACAGGCTGGGTCAAACACCGTACGGGCAGAAGCAGGACTGGAGGGACGAGCAAAAGCGGAGTCAAAGTCAGGCCAAGGTCAGTACCAAAGGAAGCAACCGAGTGGGGAAATAGGAGAGGGGACAGAGGACAGGAGGGACGACCAGGGGATGGAACACAGACAAGGGCACGGGGGCACAAGAACAGACAGATCAGGATATCACTCACAGGACCAGCAATCACAGGCAAAGCAGTGCTAAGCTTATAGCCCGTCACTGGTTCACTGGAAATGCCAGCTTTCAAGGCATCCAGGGTCTGGAAGTGAGGCTCGAGAGAAGGCTCCGCCCCCTAGCCATGTGGACAGGGAGGCGAACCATGACACTTGCTACACCAGAGCAGATCACATATCCCCTCTGTCCATCCAGTTTCTCCTTTCCACTGTGCAACCAATCCTTCTGCTTTTAGTTCCTATTTCTATCACCTCTGGTCAGCAGATGGTAGCATTTGTCTATTAATGCTGTCTACTTGCTTGGTGCAACAGCAAGCAGACAGGTATGAAAGGCAGAGCTCCAGATTTGAGAATAGCCTTGCTGCCATGGTGTCTCTGCATCCTCCTGCTAAGATAATTTGCTAGAAAATCAGCCTAGCGTTGCGATGTCCACCATGAGAAATTTAGGGGGTATGGTGGGAAGCCCTGCAGGCAGAGATAATACTTGGAAGGGAGAGGGGTGTACAAGGTCTCGATGTGATTACTGTTATGCAGATTTGGTTATTATTTTATAGAGAATGGAGTGCACTGGATGTTATTACTGTGAGGGGTACTAGATATGACGATGGGGAAGGAGAGCACTGGATGTCTCTACTATGGCGGGAAACGGAATGTCATTACTATGGGGTGCTGCTGGGTGTCATCACCATGGAGGGACTCTGAATGTTGCTCTCTTAGTAATAGCAGTTGGGACCACCTCTCTATAGCTATGTTCATCGACTGAATTGTTATTCATATTTAATTCCATTCACTATATTTATACAGTATTAAGACCTTTACCGGTCTTGTACTTTTATACCCATGAATAGTTTCATTGTATTATTATTGCCTCTATGCATTTATACATCATTATTTGATATCTATTTATGTGTATTTCCTTGGGATATTACTTTTTATGAAACCATACTAGTGTCATTTTTTTTCCTCCTTCTGGGATTGTAATGTCTTTTCGTGTTGTATGATTTTTATGTCAAGCTAAATGTTTTCAATAAAGGTGAATTGTTGGTTTTGGTTTCTTTGTAACACTTTTTTGGTCTTATTCAGCATAGATCTTACACTTTGGCTGTATACTTGAGTATTTCTTCTAAATAGGATATCTTTCATTCAGCCTGTACATCTGCGTACCAGCACAACAGGTGCGGTGACATCAGTAGATCGTACCTTCTGTTTGGAACCTCAGGCCAAATGCTGCACAGATTGGAGCTGTGCGTTATGGAAGTGTGGTGAGTAGTTTATTTTTTTAATTTAATTTGTCAGTATTAGTAGTGGACTTTGGGGGAACATTCTGTGTGGGGGGCTTTGGGGATTATCATACTGTTAGGGGGGGTTCCTCTGGGGGACATTATGTTATGTGTGGTCATAATAACATGTGGGGTCTGTGGGAAGATCACTATGTGTTGAGGGTTTTGGGAGCTTATACTGTGTATGGATGTGCGCTGTAGGGGCTGTGAGACTGTGACCGGGGTTATCTATGACGGCCGGTATGTCTCGCCCCGGTTGTGCTCACTCCATGATAGAAAGTAAATCCACTCTAGGGTTAATGCTGTTTCCCTACAGGCTGAAGGAAGGGTTAAATGGAAACAGGAACCAGGGCGGGTGTGCCGGGTGTGAGGGAGTGAACACAACTCCCTGAGTTCTCTGCTGGAGAGGCACATGTATATTGGTGTGGACTTTTGTTTGGACATTAAACCGTGTGCTGTGAAACTTAATGCCTGGATCCCGTGTCTTCTGCTGCGCAGCCGACCGTGCTACCTCACATATGGTGGAGAATCGGCGGGCATCCCAGCCGGTGAGGTGTAGCTTCCTTTTCTGGTGACCCGGTAGCACATGTCCTGGATTCAAGCGGCTATACTACGGCCCAAACCCAGCGACGCCATGGAGGACATACTAAAGCATTTGGCTCAGGCTAATGCACAGCAGCAACAGACCAATGCACACCTGCTCCAATCCTTGAAATCACAGGACCAAAGACACCAAGAACAGCTGGTTCAGGCCAATGCACGTCAGCAGCAAGCCTTACAATTGCAGGAACAAAGACATCAAGAACAGATGGTTCTCCTGGCCAAGTCGATCCGTGCTGGACCGGCAGCAACAACCCCGGGACCGGGTGATGACGGCAGCGTCCGGAAAGCGGTGAGACAAGCGTTGCAAAAGATGACCCCGGGGGATGATGTGGAAGCGTTCCTGGCGGTGTTTGAGCGGGTGGCCGAGCGGGAAAAGCTGCCGACCCCCCAGTGGGCTGAGGTATTGTCGCCCTATCTGACGGGGGAACCCCAAAAAGCGTACCTGGACCTCTGTACCGAGGACGCCATTGACTATGTGACCCTAAAAGCCGAAATACTGGCACGGTTGGGGGTGAATACCTATGTACGGGCTCAGCGGGTAAATCAGTGGTTCTATGAGGAAGCCAAACCCGTACGCTCCCAGGCCTATGACTTGTTGCATCTTGTAAAAAAGTGGTTGCAGCCTGACACTCTGAGCCCGGCGCAGATGGTGGAAAGGGTAGTAGTGGATCGTTTTGTGCGCACTTTACCCGTCACCGTTCAACGGTGGGTAGGACAGGGTGACCCGAGTACCCTGGACCAATTAGTGTCCCTGGTAGAGCGGCATGTGGCTACGCAGGACTTGATACGGGACACTGAGACTTTGCGTACCGCCCGTCGGTCCGGCCCCTCCAAGCCTAGGGCCAAGGACCCACCGCCGACAACGGTGCAGGAGTCCCCTACCGTCCCGTCTGAGGCCGCGGCCGCCAATCCTGAGGTCCAGAAGGTTCTGTACCCTAAACGACAACCCGTCAAGGGGGTTTCCGTCCCCATTAGATGTTGGCGGTGCCAGCGGGTGGGACATATGGAAGCCCAGTGTCCACTCACCACGGAGCCCATGGATTGTGGGGTTACCCGGCGGGGTTCAATGTATGCTCAGGTGGTGTGTACCGCTGACCTGGTCTCCCCAGAGACGGAGCCCCACTTGTGCCAAATACAGGTGAATGGATGTCCGGTTACAGGATTGTTGGATTCCGGAAGCTTAGTGACCCTTGTGCGATCCACCTTGAGGGCTAAAGTAAAGGCCACAGGACGTACCGTGGGGGTGGTTTGCATACATGGGGACCGCCGAGACTATCCCACGGGGATTGTCACCATCACAGCACCTTGCGGTCAGGTGCAACATGAGGTGGGACTTCTTAACACTCTTCCTTATGACGTGATCCTAGGAAGGGATCTGCCCTATTTTTGGACTTTATGGAAGGGACCCCCTAAGTCTCCTCAGATATTGGTCAGTCCGGGACCTGAGCCCTACAATCCTGAATCCGGGACACCTGCCGTAGGGGTCCCCATGATAGGGACAGAATGTGAACCCGATAGGTCGCCTCTAGAGGTATTGGCAGGAGAGGCTGAGACGGTCGAACCCATCCCGGAGTTGGAGGCGTCCCCGGATACGTTTGGGACTGCCCAACTCCAGGACCCTACATTAATACATGCCCGGAGTCGGGTGACAGTAATTGACGGGGTGGCACAGCTGCCCGGTGCCCAGGTAAGGTACCCCCATTTCGCTCTTAAGCAGGATTTACTCTACCGGGTAGATGAAATACGGGGCGTGGGGGTAGAGCAGTTGGTGGTGCCCCAGCCGCATCGTCGGCGGGTCCTCGACTTGGCTCATAAACACCTGATGAGTGGCCACCTAGGGGTCAAGAAAACGCAGGAGCGAATATTGCAAAGGTTCTATTGGCCCGGAGTCTTTGGGGAGGTAAAACGGTTCTGCGAAACCTGCCCGGAGTGTCAGCTTACCGCACCCCTGACCCATTTTCGCAGTCCGTTGGTACCGTTACCCATTATAGAAGTCCCTTTTGAACGGATAGGGATGGATCTGGTGGGGCCCCTCGTAAAGTCCGCTCGAGGGCACCAACACATCCTAGTGATCATTGACTATGCCACCCGGTATCCCGAGGCGATACCTCTCAGACATACTGCAGCAAAGCTTATAGCTCGGGAGTTGTTTGCTGTGTTCTGCCGGGTGGGGTTGCCCAATGAGATCCTTACGGATCAGGGGACCCCATTCATGTCTAAAGTGACCAAAGAGCTATGCCGGCTACTCCAGATCAAGCAGTTGCGTACGTCTGTGTATCATCCTCAAACGGACGGTTTAGTCGAGCGTTTCAATAAAACCCTGAAAACCATGCTCAAGGGTAATTTCAAAAGACGGGAAAGACTGGGATATGATGCTTCCCTATTTGATGTTTGCCATCCGTGAGGTGCCACAGGCATCCACGGGGTTTTCGCCTTTTGAATTGTTATACGGGCGACATCCCCGGGGATTGTTGGACCTGGCAAAGGAAACATGGGAGCAAGAGCCCACCCCCCATAAAAGTGTGATTGAACACATTTTGGGTATGCAGAACCGCATAAGCGCGGTCATGCCAATTGTGAAGGAGCATTTACAGGAGGCTCAGGCCGCGCAAAGTGACCGCTACAATAGACAAGCCACCGTGTGGACCTTTAAACCCGGGGATCGGGTGTTGGTATTAATCCCCACGGCGGAGAGTAAATTCCTGGCTCAGTGGCAAGGCCCCTACGAGATAAAGGAAAGAGTCGGGGTGGTTAACTATAAAGTATTGCAGCCCGGTAGGCGGAAACCTGAACAAATATACCATGTCAACCTATTAAAACCTTGGCAGGAACGGGAAAGCCTGATGGCTGTTTTTTCCCCATCTCCCTCCTCTTCGGGTCGTTCACCTCCGGCTCCAGCGACCTCCGGAGAGGACGAACCAGAAGTAAGGATTGGAGAAGCCCTCACCAAGACTCAGAGGCGAGAGGCCAGACGGTTGGTTCAGCAGAACCCCGATGTCTTCTCCGAGCTGCCCGGTAGGACCAGTCTGATACGACATGATATTGTCACCGAGCCCCACCTGAAGGTACGCCTGAAGTCATACCGGGTACCGGAGGCTCGACGACAAGCCATATCGGAGGAAGTAAAGACAATGTTACGCCTGGGGGTCATCGAAAAATCCCGGAGTGAATGGGCTAGTCCGATTGTCCTAATACCAAAACCCGATGGCTCCTTAAGGTTCTGCAATGACTTTAGGAGATTGAACGAAATATCCAAGTTCGATCTCTACCCCATGCCCAGGGTGGATGAGCTGATTGATAGGCTGGGACAGGCGCGGTATTTTACCACGCTCGACCTGACCAAGGGGTACTGGCAGGTGCCACTGACGGAGTCCGCCAAGGAGAAAACCGCTTTTGTTACGCCGGAGGGTCTCTTCCACTATGTTGTCTTGCCTTTTGGGTTACATGGCGCTCCGGCCACGTTCCAGAGGTTGATGGACTTAGTGCTGGAACCCCACCAGGCGTATGCATCAGCGTACCTTGATGACATCATTATTTACAGCTCCGATTGGCAGACCCACTTGGAACAGGTACAAGCGGTGGTGGACGCGCTTCGAACAGCCGGATTGACAGCCAATCCCAAGAAATGTGCGTTGGGACTCACGGAAGCCCGCTACTTGGGCTACGTGATAGGCCAAGGAGTGATTAAGCCCCAAATTAACAAGGTTGAGGCGATCCAGAAGTGGCCTAGACCCCTGACCACGAAGCAGGTTAGGGCCTTCCTGGGTATCGTGGGGTACTACAGGAGGTTTGTAAAGGATTTTGCAGTACTATCAGCCCCCTTGACGGACCTTCTCAAAGGCAAGAAGTCCGTCATGGTGCGCTGGACTCCGCAGGTCGAAGACTCCTTCCGGGCCCTGAAGGGGGTCCTGTGCGGACAGCCCGTTCTCGTACACCCTGATTTCCGGAAGGAGTTCATAGTACAGACTGACGCCTCAGAGGTCGGCCTGGGGGCAGTGTTGTCTCAGGTGGTTCAGGGGGAGGAACACCCCGCCACCTTCTTAAGTAGGAAGCTCACCCCTCCCGAGCGGAATTATAGCGTAGTGGAGAAGGAGTGCCTGGCGATCAAGTGGGCCTTGGAGTCCCTACGCTATTACCTGCTGGGACGGCAGTTTCGCTTGGTGACGGATCACTCTCCACTGGTCTGGATGAGGTCCGCCAAGGAACGGAATGCCCGGGTTACCCGGTGGTTCCTTTCTCTGCAGAACTTCCGGTTTGCGGTTGAACACCGGGCCGGTAGGTTGCAGGGCAACGCCGATGCCTTGTCCCGCGGCCCGTGTTTGATGGCGGGAGTTCAACCCCGCACGCTTGAACTGAGCGGGGGGGTATGTGAGACTGTGACCGGGGTTATCTATGATGGCCGGTATGTCTCGCCCCGGTTGTGCTCACTCCATGATAGAAAGTAAATCCACTCTAGGGTTAATGCTGTTTCCCTACAGGCTGAAGGAAGGGTTAAATGGAAACAGGAACCAGGGCAGGTGTGCCGGGTGTGAGGGAGTGAACACAACTCCCTGAGTTCTCTGCTGGAGAGGCACATGTATATTGGTGTGGACTTTTGTTTGGACATTAAACCGTGTGCTGTGAAACTTAATGCCTGGATCCCGTGTCTTCTGCTGCGCAGCCGACCGTGCTACCTCACAGGGCATAAAACTTTCCTGGGGGTCTGTGGGGGCCACTGTACTGTGTGTGGGACTGTGAGAGATATAATACTATGCTTGGAAGGGGAGTAGACTGAGGGGCTATTATACTGTTTGGGGTCTATGGGTGCCCAATTCAGAGTGGAGGGCTGTGGAGTACCATATTACCATGTGGAGATGTGGGTCAATCATACTATGTGGAGTGGTTGTGGGAGCAATCATGCTGTAGGGGTCTTCACAATGTGTGAGGGGGTCTTTGGGGTTCATGAAACTGTGATGCTAGGTCTGTAGGGGTGTCATACTTTCTTGGGGGCCATGAGGCTATATCATACAATATATCATAAAATGTTAGCAGCTGTGTGGACATCATACTGTGTGGTGGGCAGTGTGAACTGGACATCATACTGGGTTGGTTCACTTTGGTGCACCATACTGTGTGGTGGAGTTCACAGTAGAGACCTCATTATGTGTATCTGAACCATGGAGACATCATACTATTTTGAGGGCCGTAGGGACTTCATACTTTACGTGGGTCACTGTAGTGACATCATACTGTGTTGGGGCACTGTGGAGACACCATACTATTTTGGAGGCACTATGGAGGTATTATGCTCTGTTGGGAACACTATGAGGGCATCATATTTTTCTGGGTGCATTATGGGGGCCTCATACTGTGTTGGGGAAATTGCTGTAACAACATGATATATTTGTACACAGAAAGGAAAAATCCAGCTCACCATCAGACCTGCTGCAGCAGACCTGCTGCGCTCGGAGTGGTGCGGCCACCAATGATAAATTTAGAAGAAAAATCCAGCGCTGGGTATAAATTTAAAAGTCCACCAACCAATCCGATCAGAGGGCCCCACGTGGTTCCGGGGACGCGTCATCCCAATAACCACGCCCCGCCACACATAGTCAGGTTAGGGAGGAGGCATGCACCAATAACACACCCCTAACCTACGTAACACGTGACACCGGCGCGCCCACATGCTCCAAGGGACGCGTCACCCCGGAAACAATGCGGACGCACACGACAGCACAGTCACTGGCACGGAGAGGTAAAAAACATAATACTAAAGCGCACACAAAGAGGGACTGGGCAATACACCAAGGGATGGCCAGGGTTAATCGGGAAACAAAGGGGCAGGAGAGATATCTATATAGGTAAAGGGGAAACAAACAAAAAATGTCTTATATTTAGAGAAACGTATCTACCCCATCAACACCTATATATATATATATATATATATATATATATATATATATAATTGATAACACTAAATAGTAGAAAAGGGGGAGGAGGGGAAATACACCCAATAGAATGCAAGTGGATTCACAAATCCTATCAATAAGGGTTGTTTGATATATCAATTTATTGAATAAATGATTCCAGGGGGACGGGGAAATTCATCCAATGCCACATGTTGTTTCCAGATGTAACAGGAAGCGCAGTTCATACGATGTACCATGGCATTCAGGCAGGTCACATGAAGGGAAACGCAGCAGTGTAAACTAATACAAAAGAAAATAGGAAAGTTAATAAAAAAAAAAAAAAATCAAGAAAAACTGGTCTGTGGTCACCACCATTGAGTAAAAATCGCTCATGGTAGAACCAACCAGAAGGATGCAATTGAAATTAAAAACACAAAAGAAGATTAAAAGGTACGTTTGGACTGGTGATCACTTCCGGCCTCGCGGTAACCAAGGAAGTGCGTCCCTGACATTTATGTTGCGGGCGGAGGG
Organism: Anomaloglossus baeobatrachus; assembly: GCF_048569485.1. Taxonomy (NCBI): domain Eukaryota; kingdom Metazoa; phylum Chordata; class Amphibia; order Anura; family Aromobatidae; genus Anomaloglossus; species Anomaloglossus baeobatrachus. The sequence goes on along the minus strand of NC_134363.1, from coordinate 138,064,768 downwards.
GACGCTGCGCTCTCCCAATGCTCGGGTCCGGCTGCCGCTGCTGCTGCGGCCGCTGCTCGGTGGTGGCTCGAGCGGTGGGCCGGATCACGGGGACTCGAGTGGCGCTCTTCGCCCGTGAGTGAAAAGGGGGTGATTGGTTGTGGGGGTTTTGATTATGGATATTGTCCGTGACGCCACCCACGGTTGTGGTGATTTTGGTGACACCACAGCTGCTCTAGACGGGGATCCCGGGAGCGGTGACTGGGAGCAGCTTTGTTGTTAGTTCTCCCCTCCGTGGGTAGGGGGTTTGGTTGTCCCGGGGCCCGGTGATGGGGTAGGGATGGATGGCAGGCAGGTTACGGGGCCTGGGGAGGTGCAGGGTCGCAGGGGCAGCGCTGTGCCGCGCGGCACGGTGGTACTCACTCAGCCCAATGATGAAGACACAGTCTCGGTAAAACACACGGCTGGATGGACGGGTCCCACAGACGGCTGCGGTGTTGTTGCTCCCGGCAGGTTGGTGGTGACTGCCTTTCCCTGCACCTAAGATGTCTGTACGGTTCCAATGGGTTCCCACCGGTAACCCGCTCCCAGGCTTGGATATGGGCCGGAGGAGCCCCTTTTGCCCACAGGCGCTGGCCCTGAGAAACGGTTGCCTTGGCGGTGGCGGTGTCTCTCTCACTCGGTTGGACGGTTGCCTTCTGTCAGGACTTGACTGTTTGGAAACCCAGGAGGTCCCCTTCACTAACGGATTTGGCAAATTCACGGCGACTCCTAGCCTTGCCGGGGTCCGAAAAGCCCCGGCCAGACGGTGCTGGCTCCTCTTTGTGTACCGGTCCGGTACCGCCAGGCCACCGCCCGTCCACGGTCCTTACGGTAGACTCCAATCGGCCACTCCTGCAGACGGTCACCACCGTCTGCCAACCTTGCTCATCTGTCCGGGCCACACACTTGGACCAACTTCAGGCTGCTCTTTACCACTTTCCTTCCTCTCACTTTCACTTCTCCAACTCATCTCTCTGGTTTTCCCGCCTCCAGGACTGTGAACTCCTCGGTGGGCGGGGCCAACCGCCTGGCCCACCCCCTGGTGTGATCATCAGCCCCTGGAGGAAGGCAACAAGGGTTTTGTGTTCTGGCTTTGGTGTGCCTGCTGGGAGTGTGGGGTGTGTGGGTGTTCTGCTCTGTGGCCCCTGGCTTGTCCAGGGCGCCACATTTACACGACGGCTGTCCTTTTTTTTGTATAATATATGTCACTTTCGGCGGCATCGGGATCGCACCTGTTTTCTTTTATTTCCTTAAGGAGGGCTATTTAATGAGACTGCCGGTACTGTTCTCATCACTCAGGCTCTCCACCTTGACAAAGCTAACACCTCTCGCGAAACGCGCGTCGGTTGTGATCCTGAGCGTTCCTTGGGGACTTTACTCTGATTCTGGGACTGCGGTTTGGTCTTCCTGCTCTGGGAACATAATTTGGGAACTACCCAGTAAGCACTTGCACTTTAGGTGAGATAGCAATATCCCATTATGCTCTTATATGCTGGCTGCTTGTAATTTGACATTGACACATGTTTTTGTTTTATTAAATTTATTCATGTTTTTGCAGCAACCATCGCCACCATGATTTCTCCTTACCTTTGGTCGGAGTGACCATGATGACTTGATGTTTCTATTACCCTACCCCAGTCCTTATCAGTAATACCCTTACTGTTTACAATTGTCCAGTGTGATTTAACCCTTAGCCTGACAGTCACTATGTTGATAAATCTCAGTATTTTACTTCTAGTTTAGTAACCTGGGCTGTCAGCATTTTTTACTATACCCGGACCATTGTACTTCTTGTCCCCTTTTTGATATGGTAGTACACCCTTATTTTTAATCCTTTCCTGTTGTGTATGTTCCAATAAAGATTGTATTTTTTGCACAATTACTCCTGTCCTCCTGTTTATTATTCATGACTATGAGTAGTGCAGGCACCATATCTGCCTCACCTTGGCTGATTTGATGCCTATTTTGATGGCTTTGATATTGAGAAATGTGTTGATTTACATGTGGGGGGTATTGTGGGAGTATATTACTTTGTGTGTGCTACATTTTTGGGGGATTTATACTCTATATGGATCAAGGCTATGAAATTGGTATCATAGTGGGTGAAAACATCAAGGGGCTTCAACTGGGACAAAAATACTGTGCACATGCTTCTCGCCTTGTCTTTAAAACCTTGGGACCTATGCACCGTTCGTAACCTCTCCTACTCTGCTGATTTTTTTTCGAAAGAAAGAAAGGGGGTTCAATGATTTTTACACATTTTAATCCCGTGCTGAAATTTGGCACAAGTATTCCTTCAGAAGCCAATTCTTTTGTTTTGGTTGTAGCTTGGCTAAACCCTACCCCTCTTGCGATTTGGTTCAGGAGACTACCCTGGCAATATTGGTAAGCTTGGCATATATGATATGGACAGGGGTTGTCTTGTTGAAGATGCCGCAGTCCTATGTAAACCACAGATAACACATTTGGGTATCATGACGAAGGCTCTGATACGTTGCCCAAAACATGTTCTACAATTTCCCACTACATTTTGCTAACGCAGATAAATAGAACACAGCTTTAGGAATAGAAATTAAGATCTTTTAGTAAATGTATAAATCAATTATAAAAATCCTACATTTGTTCAACTGAACCTTATCCCATTGTGTCGCATGTGGGATTTCTCCGACACATGCAGCTGAATTCAGCCTAGGGATATTGCACATAAAACGTGCCGATGTGGGCGCGCGCTCTCTCGAAAATCTAAGGAGGGAATTCCAGGTGATGCAGAACAGAAGCGGATGCAAGTTGCCATTGGCAACCGTGTTTATTACATAGAAATTAATCTCTAAGAGAAAATAATCACTTAGATATTGAACACAACAGTCTCAAGGCTCTTTCTGTGGATTTCCTTTCATGCAATAACAATTCTAAGACTTAACGCTAAGATCAGATGGTGTAGGCGTGCTGCCATAAAGCGCAGGAACAGTTTTTTATTTTTCTTATTAATGTGCTATATTGCTGGTCTTGTAATTGAAATTTTGCAAAATCCATTTCAAATACCCTACGTGAGAGGGATCACACACTCGTTACCTGCTTTGGAGGAGAGGTCTACAAAGAGAGTTCTTACTACTGAAGGACCCGGCATCTATAACTTAAAAAATAATCATCATTTCAATGTAAAAAGTCTCCGTTGTTTTAATTTTTATTTCAGAAATCAATAGTACACATGAAAATAAACAACTTTGCAATATATTTTATCAGAGAAATCTGCTTCTTTCTCCTCCTGGACTGATCATTCATTCAGCCAACGCTCCCCCAGTCCCTCTATGGAACGCTTGCTCTGTATGTAACAAACTTTCATACATCCATGATCTTTTCATCACTAACAAACTTTCTTTTTTCGCCATCACCAAAACCTGGCTCACCCCCTCTGACACTGAAACCTGGCTCACCCCCTCTGACACTGAAACCTGACTCACCCCTTCTAACACTGAAACCTGGCTCACCCCTTCTGACACTGAAACCTGGCTCACCCCTTCTAACACTGAAACCTGGCTCACCCCTTCTAACACTGAAACCTGGCTCACCCCCTCTGACACTGAAACCTGGCTCACCCCCTCTGACACTGAAACCTGGCTCACTCCTTCTAACACTGAAACCTGGCTCACCCCCTCTGACACTGAAACCTGGCTCACCCCCTCTGACACTGAAACCTGGCTCACCCCTTCTAACACTGAAACCTGGCTCACCCCCTCTGACACTGAAACCTGGCTCACCCCCTCTGACACCAAAACCTGGATCACCCCTTCTGACACTGAAACTTGGCTCACTCTCTCTGACACTGAAACCTGGCTCACCCCTTCTGACACTAAAACCTTACTCACCCTCTCTGACACTGAAACCTGGCTCACCCCTTCTGACACTGAAACTTGGCTCACCCTCTCTGACACTGAAACCTGGCTCACCCCTTCTGGCACTGAAACCTTACTCACCCTCTCTGACACTGAAACATGGCTCACCCCTCCTGACACTGAAACCTTACTCAACCTCTCTGACACTGAAACCTGGCTCGCCCCTTCTGATATTGAAACCTGGCTCAACCCTTCTGACACTGAAACCTTATTCACCCTCTCTGACACTGAAACTTGGCTTACCCCTTCTGACACTGAAATCTGGCTCACCCCCTCTGATACTGAAACCTGGGTCACACCTTCTGACACTGAAACCTGTCTCACCCCCTCTCACACTGAAACCTGGCTCACCCCCTGTGATACTGAAACCTGGTTCACCACCTCTGACACTTAAACCTGGCTAACCCCTTCTGACACAGCCTTTCTGTCGTGCCCAAGGACATGGGGTACTCGGTACCGGGCAGTACATGTCTTGGGAATGTCACTGGGGTGGCCATTGCCCAGTTCTGTGCCCTGGGCCCTTTTTGTAATGGGTGTATATTTACAGGGGATTAGAGTAATGTTCATACGTGACGCCACTTATGGTGTTGCGGCTATATATATGGAGCCGCCACTGCAGAATGTCACTACTGGGGCTGGTATTAATTGCAGCCTGGATGGTAGGCCCTCTGCAAGCAGGGCCGGGCCCCAGAGGATGGGTGACGGGTGTCGGAAGAAGGTAGTCCACACAGAGGTATAGTGCAACTGTTTTTTATTCACTGCTGGTTGATCGTAACGGGTTACCCGAGGCCGGCTGGTTTCTCCTCCAGGTCCCCATTGTCCCAGTGCCAGTTTAGTACTCTGGTACCTTCTTCCCCTGCACCTGTCTCTGGTAGATGGGTCCCCGTGGCATAGAGCAAATGGAGGTCCCCGTCCGGTTGTTTTTCCACTTCTGTCCGCCTGACGGTAGCGTGAACCCTGTGGGGTTGGAACTCTGGTCCTGTCCCCAGTTCTCCCTTTGCTACTGAGTCTTCGGATTCTTAGGGTCAGCGAGGTCCTTGATGGTCCCCTCGCTGAGCGGGTGTTAACAGGTCGGCTTGGAGCTCTTTCCTGTTGTAGGGTCCTGTACCCCGTCGGTGCATAGTTCCGGGAGTACTCCACCGTACACCACCGGCAACTACTCTCCTGGGTACCAGGTTACTGTTAACTCGAGTCAGAACGTCTCCTCGCTTCCACCTTCATTCCTCTATACTCTACTCTTGTCTGACACTGACTATTCTCCACAATCTGCCCCTCCCACCTGGTCAACTTGTGGACTGGACTGGCTCCACCTCTAGGCGGCCATCCATTGGTCCGACCCTAGCTTTGCACCATTGTATGGGGGATTATTGTGGAAAACTGGCATTACCTGGGTTTTTGGTGTTATCGGCACTGGTCTCCTGGGACCCTATAGGGTAGGCCCTGCATCCTTGTGGGGATGCAGAACCTTGTAGCACCTTGATGCCTTTAAGGGCACTACATTTCCAGCAGTACTTTCATATGGTGGATTCCAGCTTTCTCACACACCCCGCCCCAGCAATCCTGTCAAATAACTGCTCTTTCACCCCAATTCCACTGCCATCCTCCATTATTCTCCCTTCTTTTATGGTGCACTCAGTCTGCATCTACTTTCCCTCCAAAGTCCAAATGGTTGTCATTTACCCCTCCCTGGGACCAGCCGCCACCTTTTTTGATCCCTTCACCACCTAGGTACTTAATTTCCTTTCTGCTGACATCTCCACTACCATCATGGGTGACTTCAACATTCCCATTGACACTTCAAACTCAGCAGTTTCTAAGCTTCTAACATCCACTTCATCCTTCAACCTCACTCAATAGTCCTCTGCAGCCAGCCACAAAGATGGCCACAGACTAGATCTCATCTGCACCCGCCTCTGTTCAATATCTAACCTTTCTGGCTCACCTCTCCCTCCGCCTGACCACAACCTACTCACATTCTCTTTCTTTTCCAAGTGCACAATCATAGTTGCATAGCTACATGTGTTGAAAAAGACCTCGGTTCAACCTTCCTCCACTAATTATATATGTTGTCACTAAATTATCTATAACCCACAATGTAATGTGTACTGAGGAAATCATCCAGCCCGTTTTTATTTCAAATCTGTTTTATTATTAAGTTTATAAATCAAGCATACATCTTGAACATTTATAAAGATTATAAAACATAAGCAGTGATCTCTCAGTTTCGGAATGACAAAAATAACATCACATTGTAGATTTCATTGGAACTCTATAAGCTATCCTTATGCTAACACTCCATGACAAACCATACACTAGAAATCAGAGTTCCAGCGAAACATGTCTTCCTGATAATTGACAAGACCACTCTCAGCATAAAACAATCCCCTTTTAAGTTATTGAATAAACATTTAAGAAAAAGTAGAAAACTAGAAAAAAAAAAAAAGAACAGATATAAGCTTAGAAAAGAAGGAATCAAATAGAGTGAAGAAAGTAGGGTAAAAAGGGGGTGGGGGAAAAAAGTGTGTGGGGAGAGGGGAAGACAAGGTATGTCACCATTTCTCATCCCAAATAACCTGCCAGACTCACCGTGAACTCAGGAGACTCCATGAACGTAATCCACGGTCCCCACACTGTGATAAATTTTTCCGTGAGCCCATTAAGTTCAGCTGTGAGTTCCTCCATTCTCTGGAGGTTTGCCATCTCCTCTACCCAGTCAGCTAACGTGGGGCATCTAGTCTGTTTCCAGTATCTGGGAATAATTATACGGGCTGCCGCTAAACAAAATCGCAGCAGGTCCCTCTTTTGTGACTTGAATGAACCTGGGAGGATAGAGAGGAGGGCCACCTGGGGAGATCTCTCCACCTCACCCCCACTCATCTTTTTATACAGAGAAAACACTGAGTCCCAGAATGGTTGCAATTTAGCACAGCTCCACCATATATGTAACATAGACCCTTTTTCTGTACCACATCTCCAGCACATGTCGCACACTGAGGGAAAGATAGCATGCAATTTGGTCGGGTATTGGTACCACCTTGTGAGAATTTTATAGTTTTTCTCTTGGGCGGCACAAGCCAGAGAAAGTTTGTGGGTCCACAGAAACGCCCTGCTCCATCTGTCCTCCGAAATGTCCTCTCCCAGTTCCTCTCCCCATCTATAGACAAATTTGGGTTTGTCCGACATGTCTCTCTGGTTCAGCATTTTATAAATAAGAGAGATGACATGCCCAGGTGACGAACCCTGCAAGAACAATTTCTCAAATGGAGTAGGGGGGGTCCTCAACTTCCTCTCCCTGTCCTGGTTGGATAGAAACGATTTCAGCTGCATATATTCTATCCAGGAAACCTCTCTCCCTGTGGCCCGTAGAGATGCATAAGGGGGCAGGGTATTTCCCTGGAGCACATGAAAAAAACGAGTTTCCTCCACCCGAGTATATCCCAGAAATTTATTGGAATGAAGCCCCGGAGGGAACTCCTGGTTGCCAAAGAGGGGGGTAAGTGGACCCCTCCCCTGTGAGAGAGAACCCCTCTTAACCTCACCGTCCCACGTCCCCATCACTGTCCAAATAAACTCCATTCCCTTCTCTATCTGTGACCTACTCTCCTTTCCCATCCATGAGAGGAAGTGCAAAGGGACTCCCAATCCGTCCTGTTCGATCGCGACCCATTGTTTCGAGTTCCTATGGAAGTGCCAATCCATTATCCTCGTTAGAATAGTTGCCCTGTAGTATAACTGGAAATTTGGGAGCCCTGCCCCTCCATTATTTTTGTGTCTGGTAAGAGTTTTTATGCTTGTCCGAGGTCTCCTATTCCCCCAAACGAACCTTGACAAAGCCGTCCGAATTTTGGAAAAGTAACTCCCCGGCAGCTGAATAGGTACCGTTTGGAACAAGAAAAGAAACCTAGGAAGAACATCCATTTTAATAGCGTTGATACGCCTAAACCACGATAGTCTTTTTTTGTCGTACTTCTTTAAATCCCTAATTGTCCTCTCTAACAGGGGTAGAAAATTATGATGCATAATTTTTGTTGGATCCCGAGGTACAACTACCCCCAGATATTTTATAGCTGATGGTTGCCACTTAAAGGGAAAATTTTGGGTTGTACGGGCTAGATCTTCCGCCGACAGGGTCACATTCATAGCCTCTGATTTAGAGAAGTTCACTTTAAAATTACTTAAGTTACCAAACTCCTCGAACTCTTTGAGCAAAGACGGGAAGGATATGTGTGGCTGGGAAATAAACATGAGAAGGTCGTCAGCAAATAAAGCTAACTTGCGATTCCCTCCCCCGGCCTCTATCCCATGGATACTAGCATTATTTCTTATGGCGACCGCTAGATGCTCCATGACAATGACGTAGAGCAGAGGTGACAATGGACATCCTTGCCTTGTTCCATTGTGGACCTGAAACGATGACGACAGAAACCCATTCGTCCTAACTTTTGCTGAGGGTCTCGAATAAAGGGACGCAATCCTATCTAAAAATTTTTTGCCCAAAGCCACCTGCTTTAGAGCGGCCATCATGAAATTCCAACTGACCCGGTCAAAGGCCTTCTCCGCATCCACTGAGAGTAAACACATGGGAAGAGAATGAGCCCTCGACCGGGTCATCAGGAGGAACAGTTTGTTGGTATTGTCACGCGCCTCCCGACCTTGTACGAACCCCACTTGATCTGTGTGTATTATCCCGGGCAAGGAAGGAGCAAGTCTGTTGGCTAAGGCTTTGGAAAAACGTTTTAGGTCTAGATTGATCAGTGAAATGGGTCTGTAATTTGTAACTAACATGTGATCCTTCCCCGGTTTGGGGATAACACATATATGGGCTTCGAGAGATTGCGCCACCCATTGGGATTTTTCTGAGATGGAATTAAATACTTTAGTCAAGAACGGGGATAGCTGAGTTTGGAATATTTTATAAAATTTAGGGGTGAACCCATCTGGACCCGGACTTTTGCCTGAGGGAGATTCTTTAATGATAGATGCCACTTCTGCTTCTGTAAAGTCCGTCTCTAAATTTTCAACCTCAGCACTGGGTATAACCGGTAGGGCCGTTCTGGATACGTAGTCATTTATTTTATTTTCTAATGCGTCATGTGGCATGTCTCCAAATTTGCCCTTTATGTTATATAGGTCTCTATAATACTTTTGGAACTGTTCCGCGATGAGAGTTGGGTTCTGAGTCGAAGAGCCGTCTGCTTGTTTAATCATGGGAATGTGGCTGGGGTCTCCCCTAGGGTGTAGAATCCTAGCTAGTGGTCTACCACATTTATCTGCATACTCATAGAGGAATCTTTTTATTCTAGTCCTATGTCGCTCATACTGTCGGTCGAGAATCGATTTAAGCTCCTCTCTATTTTTGACTAGCTCCGCCAGTGTCAAAGGTGATAATGTCTTCTTATGGGCCCTTTCCAGATCTGAAATATTCTGAAGTAGGGACAAAATGGTTTGGGCTCTCTCTCTCTTAAGCCTAGCCCCATGTTTGATCAAAACCCCTCTCAACACACATTTAAGTGCCTCCCACTGCACGGGAAGGGCTGTGGGGTCTTCTGAGTGTATTTCTAAAAATTCATCAATCGTGTTCTGTAGATCCTTCATGCACCCCTGATCCCCAAGCAGACTATCGTTCAGCCGCCAAGACCACGGCCTCCCTGCCCCATCTGGGATAGTAAGGCTCAGGAATATAGGAGCGTGGTCAGACCAGGATATACTGCCTATAGAGGCCTGTATCTGCCAAGTCAGAGCCTTTTGGCTCACAAGAAACAGGTCTATGCGGCTGTACAAGGAGTGAGCCGGGGAGAAGTATGTGTAGTCACGCTCCACTGGGTGTAACGTTCTCCACACATCTACCAATCGAAGCTCTTGTATTGAGCGTTTAACTTTTGTTAGCTTTCTGAGAGAGAGAAAATTGTGTCCCGAAGTTGTATCTACCTTAGGGTCCAAAGTGAAGTTTAAATCGCCACCCACGATCACGGTCCCTTCTGCGAATTCATCCAATGATGACAGGAGAGAGGAGCAGGACGTCGCCGGATCTCTGTTTGGTAAATACCAATTGACAATGGTAAAGATAGATGAATTAACATTAATTTTCAGAAAAATGAATCTTCCCTCAGTGTCCACTCTCGTGTCCAGAACCGTGTGCACCAGGGCTTTATGGATGCCTATAGACACCCCTTTTGATTTTGACTCTGGGTTGGTGCTATGGACCCATTTGGTGTAATATCTGTCTTTAAAGTTAGGGAGGTGACCAGTTTTGAAATGTGTTTCCTGAATCAATAATATATGGACTCGTTTCTTATGCATGTCAAAGAATACCTGAGACCGTTTTTGCGGGACATTGAGGCCTCTCACATTCAATGAGCCAAAGGTAATCTGCGTCATTCTGAGGAGGAGGAACGGTGAGGAACCGGGAAGATGGGGATGGGAAGAGAGGTGTGGGTGGAGAGAATAGAGAAGGTTAGGAGAGGGGGAGAGAAAAAAAAAAAAAGGAGGGGGGGTAGAAGGATTAAGTATATGAAGGAAACTACAAACAAAGAGAGAGTACCGTAGGCAAAAAGGTCAAAGCACCTCTTGCCTGTAGGGTCGTAACGTGACCCTTATACTTGGTCAAATAGACTAGAGGTAAATGCAGAAAAATAAGAATCTCTATATACCAGGGATGTTAATCCTACGCCACTACCCTGTGGCGTGTTATCCCAATCAGGGAGGGAACTTTCCACAAAGGAGCCCCCTGCCCTGGACTAAAAAACAGCTTTTAACTATATATATTTTGATTTGCAACTAAAGCTCTGTATAAAGAAGGGAGAAGGGGCTTTGCGAGGGTATTGTACCTTATAATGTTGAGGGGCACCCCCCATTACACCCAGGATGGAAGGAGGGAACCCCCCACCCCCCTGTCCAGGGCGATACAATAACCCCACAACGCGAAATTCCCATCAGGACCAGAGGATAGACTCCATCGTACTGTGATCCTATAACCAAAAACATACTAGAACAATTTAATCCACCATTCTCTTATACATCAGACCGGCCTCCCTCCTCTTTCTCTATGAGAGCCACGCATCCGATCACCGGCTGGGACGGTGACTCCCCCCCCCCATTGGAAAGTCCGGCCAGTCCTCTATAGGCACTAATGGAATGTCCAAGGCCGCGGTGAACGAGGGTAAATCCGCCGGAGACCGAAGAACATGCATTCGTCCCGCGTGCCGAACCTGCAGGCGGAAGGGGAACCCCCAGCTATATGGAAACTCGTATGAGCGGAGAATGTCCAGCAGAGGTTTAAGAGCTCTTCTCCTTTGTAAGGTAAAACGGGATAGATCTTGTAGAATCTGGATTTGGCTCCCCTCATACGATGGTGATACTCCACTGCGGAGCTTAAACAGAATGGCCTCCTTAATAACATAGCGGTGGACCCTACAGATCACATCCCGAGGTCGGTCGTTCTGGGCTGGTTTGGGGCCCAACGCTCTATGCGCTCTATCCAATTCCAGGGGTTGGCTTGATGGTTTGTGGCGCCCCTGACCTGGTCAGGCACCACAGAGTATTGCACCCATGCGGGAGCAATGCTTCCAGGTAATCTCCAAAGGCCAGGATGAGGTGCACACACAAACATATAGTGACCAGGCCTCCCACATTACCAGAGGGGACCCTTGGGTAGCCAGAAGGGGTTAACTTTCAATTCCCAGCTGGGGGTGTGTTCAGGGGCTAGTTGCTAGGAAGCAGGGCAGAGAGAGAGAGGAAGAGGGGAGTCTGGAGGAAGAAGTTGAAGTGTGTGGAAGGGAGCAGAGGAGCTCTCGTGTCAGACAGGTCCTGAGGAGTGCAGTAGCTGAAAGCGGGGGAGAAAGGAGTACCGTGGGTCGGCCTGAAAATCATCCAGAGAGAAGGGTGGCTGAGTACGGAGATCCCGGTATCCGAGCACACAAGGGGAACTAGGTCCCCAGTACAGGCAGCAGATCATCCAGAGCTGCTTAACCTACAGGTGGGGGGGGGTACTTCATGCCCTCACCACGACTACACAGAGCTTGAGCCAAGCAGCAATCACCAGGCCCATAAGGGGACAGGGCCAGAAGCCATCCCACCAAGGCCACGCTGCCGGCAGACGAGCCAGAGAGAGGGGAGCAGGGTGGTAACAGCTTCCCTGGAGGGGTCCTACCACGCTTCAAGCAAAGGATCCTCCTAAAACAGAAAGAGTGCAAGGAAGGCGAGTGGACAGCTACCCTCAGAACGGCCTCCTGGAATTCCTGGTTCAACCTGGTTATCACAGTGTCGCCCGGGCATCTCACCGTGACCTCCAAACAGTGAGTAAACACGTTGAAAGACTTCTTGGACTGTGTTTGAGTCATTCTGCGACCAAGGTCCCACACACATACACCGGGGCCTGGGGCTTGCCTCACTCTCAGGGGGCTAATATACTGACTGCACCCACCATCAGCCCCAGGCATCCCTTAATCTGCAGTGGCGGTCCCCGCTGACCGCAACACTGAGAGTGGCGTCACGACAATCCTAAAATAAGGTTCCCTACCTGTGACCAGACTGTTCCATCCACGTGGAGTCCCTGAAGGTACTGCACCGACACATACTAGCGGGGCTTCACAACTTCTGGCGTCACGAACAGGATTAGGACTAGACCTGTTCAGACAGGTGACCGTGTGCCTCAGAGGTCCGACCGCAAAAATTGAACCGCCGCCATATTGCCATCTTCAAAAGCGCGCGCTGCAGCCCGCGCGAGGGAGAAGAGCACCGCCCACGAAGAGGTGTGGCCGCCCCAGAACCCCCACAATTCAGAGAGCGTTCTGATCCAGGAAGTGAAAAGGGCGCGCGCAGATTTTTGAAGAAAAATGGACGCTGCAGGAGGTAATGCCCCTGGTCAGGGCGACGCAGCCCAAGCGATGCCAGCCCCCGTCGCGCTGGACGCAGCAGCGCCCGGTGCCGGTGCCGCGGTCGCAGCTGCGCCGGCCGAAATCTCCCCCATAATGCCAGTTTCCTTGCTGTATGTCCCAGGAGCGCAATGGCTGCCCCAATACGCCGGTAAAATAGACACGTTGACCGGGTTTAAGAAGAAGATCAACACCCTGCTAGACATGCACGCGATGACTGGTAAGCAGAGGGCCGCTGTGGTGCTGGGACAATTGACTGAAGCAGCAGAATTGGAAGCTGAGTCCTGGACCAATGATGACCGGAGCTCTGTTGAGACCATCTTTGCCAAACTAGCAGCTGCTTTTGAACACCGCACAGAGGGAGAGCTGAGGACGGACTTCTATAACTGCTGTCAGAAGCCCCAAGATAGTATAAGAGACTATGCCCTCAGGCTGCAGGCTGCACTACGGGCTCTCAAGCTGGTGGACCCTGTCAGTGATCAGGAAGGAAACCGGATGATGAAGGAACAATTCTTGCGGGGCCTGCGCTCTCCTGAGGATGGGAAGCAGATGAAGCTGTGGTCCCTGGAACACCCTGACGTGGACTTTGCCATTCTGAAAGACAGGGCAGTGAAAGCACTCCAACCTCCTGTGGACACAGACCCCGTCGCACCAGCATGGCCTGCCAGTTCCACGGCTGCAGGAGCGGAATCCTCCTCGCAGACCCTGATAACTGCAAAAGGACTCAACGCGCCAGCAGAGACTATAAATACACTATCCTCCCAGGTGCAACAGCTCACTAAGGATGTCGCACAAATCATGAAAGCAATGCAGTTGCCCTCAGAAACCAAAGTCCCTCATCGGATCCTGCTAGCTGACAGCCCAGAGGACGTCCCTTGGATGCGGAGGAGAAGAGGTCCTACAACCCGAGGCAGGAGCAGTGATCGCTATGACTCATCTGGACAACCCATCTGTCGTCGTTGCCAGGAGGCAGGTCACTATGCAAGGGCCTGTCCTTTAAACGAGCCAAACCTGGGGCCGGGGGCCAGTCCTCAGGATTAAGAAGATCAGGCCCAGTTCGCTGCTGTGATCAGTACGTGGGTGGACGTCCTGTCCTGTCCATCGTCCTGGACGGGATCCCTACCCCGGCATTATTGGACACCGGCTCTCAGGTCACCACGATCCCGTACGTCCTTTATCGTAGGTTTTGGTCGGACGACGATCTCCGACCACCGGACCCCTTCCTCACCATCTATGCTGCCAACGGACAACCTATAGACCAGATCGGGGTCAAAGAGGTAACCATAAAGGTGGGAAGGCAGGAAATGAAGGGACAAGGACTGATTGTTGTGGACACTGATATTAGAGAAAGGAACCCGCAAATGATTTTAGGCACTAATGTCATAGAAAATTGCCTAGGGGAAGTGTTGTTGTTGCTTCACCAGATTGTTGAAGGTGCTGAGGGCAGGTCGCAAAGAGCCTTGCAAAAGGAGATCCGAATCATTCTGAGGAAGCAACAGGTAAAACAGACTGGCGGTGAGATTGGTAGTGTACGGGTGATGGATGCTAACCCCATTGTGATACCCCCACGGAGTGAAATGATGATGTGGTGTAGAGCAGCGGTAGGTCTCAGAGGACAAGATTACCAGGCTGTACTAGAGCCCACTCATTCAGACCACTGGCCCACGATTCTGACAGCCAGGGGGGTAGTTGATGTACACAAGGGACGAGTGCCTGTACGAGTGTTGAACTGTGGGGAGGAGGAAGCCAGACTACCAAGGTACGCTACCATAGCCAAACTGTTTACATGCTCAGATGACGCCATAACACCTGTAGGTCCCCTGACACTAGCTGACTCAAAAGAGGATGAGACCTCCCAAAAGCAGTTAGAGGACTGGTGCCAGAAACTCCACGTGGGGACTGACTCTACACCCGACTACCAGAAACATGGGGTTTACAGGGTCGTGCAGGAATACGAGCAGGTCTTTAGTAAGAACCCACTAGACTTTGGTAGGATCAAAGGGGTGCAACATCACATACCCACAGGCAGTCATCCTCCCATTAAGGAAAGACATAGGCCTATTCCACCAGCCCATTACCAGCGCACAAAGGACATGCTGAAGGACATGAAGGAGGCAGGCGTCATAAGGGACAGTTGTAGCCCCTGGGCGGCTCCCCTGGTCCTGGTAAGAAAGAAGGATGGCACGATGAGGATGTGTGTGGATTACAGACGGATAAATCAGATAACACACAAGGATGCCTACCCTTTGCCAAGGATAGAGGAATCCCTCGCTGCCTTGAAAGCCTCTAACTACTTTTCTACCCTAGATCTTACTAGTGGCTACTGGCAAGTATCTGTAGCAGAAGAAGATCGGGAGAAGACGGCCTTCACCACCCCAATGGGCCTCTGTGAGTTCAACAGCATGCCATTTGGACTCTGCAATGCCCCCGGGACCTTCCAGAGGCTTATGGAATGCTGCCTAGGGCACCTCAACTTTGAAACCGTCCTGCTCTACCTGGATGATGTCATCGTGTACTCCAAGACCTACGAGGACCACCTGAAACACCTGGCTGAAGTCTTTGAAGCACTATCCCGATATGGAATGAAGCTGAAACCATCCAAGTGCCATTTACTGAAGCCAAAGGTCCAGTACCTAGGTCACGTGGTCAGTTCAGAAGGAGTAGCACCGGACCCAGAGAAGGTCACAGTCATCCAGGAATGGCCCACACCTACTACCGTCAGGGAGGTACGTCAGTTCCTTGGCTTGGTAGGCTACTACAGAAGGTTCATCAAGGGCTACACGAAAATGGCAGCGCCTTTGCAAGAGCTCCTGGTAGGCCACCCAAAGAAGAAAGGAAAGACCTCCGGCCCGCCATTTCACTGGGGAGAAGCAGAAGAACACTCCTTCAGACAAATGAAAGGGGCCTTGACGGGTGAAGAGATCCTAGCCTACCCTGACTACGGTCTGCCATTCGTACTGTACACCGATGCCAGTAATGTGGGACTGGGAGCAGTGCTTTCACAGGTGCAGGGAGGCAAAGAGCGTGTGATTGCTTACGCCAGCAGGAAGCTCAGGCCTACTGAAAGAAACCCGGAGAATTATAGCTCATTCAAGCTAGAGTTCCTGGCCATGGTATGGGCTATCACAGAGCGGTTCAAGCACTACCTGGCAGCCACCAAATTCACTGTCTTCACGGACAACAACCCCCTGACCCACTTGGATACTGCTAAATTGGATGCCATGGAGCAGCGTTGGGTAGCCCGACTGGCGAATTATGACTTTACTGTCAAGTATCGAGCTGGCCGCAAGAACGGCAACGCAGATGCTCTGTCCAGGATGCCTCACCTAGCAGACGAGGGTGAAGATGAAGATGATCTTGAAGAGATTGAGCTGCCAGCGTTCCATCGCCATGGAGCAAAACAGTGTCGGCAGTCGCGTGCCAACCGCCAAGAGGTGACCCTGAACCCACTACCTCACTACAACTGGAAGGAGACCCAGGAAAATGATCCAGCGGTAGGCTTGGTAAAGAAACTGATCAGCCAGCCTGGCGCCAGCCTTGACAAAGGAGCCCCACCTGAGGCACAGTACCTATGGAAGGAGAGGGGTCGATTATTCATCTATCAAGACAAACTTTACAGGAGCATCATTGACCCGAGGACGCATGAGAAGGTGTGGCAAGTGATTGTACCACAGAAGGATACGAGGATGGTGCTAGAAGCCTATCACAATGGTGCAGGCCACTTTGGTTGGAAGAAACTGGAGGCCCTACTTAAAGTAAGATTCTACTGGGTGGGCATGAGATCTGCCCTAGAGAAGTGGTGTCGAAACTGCGGGCCCTGCAATCTTAGAAGAAAAGACCAGCACAGCCAGAGAGCACCACTCCAGCCAATCCAAACTAAACGGCCCTTGGAGATCGTGGCCCTGGACCATGTAAAGTTGGCACCCAGCAGACAAGGCTACAACTACGCTCTCACTATGGTTGACCACTACTCCAGATTCCTGGTGGTAGTACCAGTCAAGGACTTGACAGGTCAAACTGCAGCCAAAGCTTTCCAGACACACTTCTGTCGACCACATGGCTATCCAGATCAAGTGCTCACTGACCAAGGACCAGCCTTTGAAGCTGAAGTGTTTAAGGAGTTTTGTAACCTATACGGCTGCCAGAAGATCCGTACTACGCCTTACCATCCTCAGACCAATGGCATGTGTGAGAAGATGAACCACATCATTCTCGATCTTCTGAAGACGCTCCCACTAGAAGAACGAAGTCAGTGGCCGGAAAAACTGCCCGATCTAGTGGACATGTATAACAACATCCCTGTGAGTTCCACGAACTGCACACCGGCATACCTGATGAGGGCCAGACCAGGGAGATTGCCAGTAGATCTGGAAATGGGAGTTGAGACCCCTGAAGACCATCTACAAGGTGCTGATTGGGATTCCAACCGCCAAGCCCAATACAAGAAAGTACAAGAGTGTGTGGAGCGAAGCCTGACTCAGCAACGTGAGAAACAAGAAAAGGCCTACAATCGAAAAGCACCTGCTGTTCCTTTGATGCCAGGAGATATAGTTCTCAAAAGAAAGAGAAGACGTCATAAACTTGACAATCACTGGGAAGAAGAACCCTATACTGTGTTACCATCGACGCTTAGCAATGAAAAGACATGCCTTATCAGCAAAGATGGAGGAAAAACAACAGCTGTCGTTTCTAGAGATCGCTTAAAGAAATGTCCTGAACAACTAAGAATCCCTGAAGAAATTCCCAACCCTTTGCCAGTTCAAGAACCAAAAGAAAAGATGATCCATACTGTACTTGGAGATTTTCCAGCAAGTTGGCCTCAATACAATGGAGCAGTAGTTATTCCGGTTATTACATTCCCTCAATCTGGAGAAGTAAGAGACCCAGAAGAACCTGTTCAGAACCTGGAAGAGCCAAATGTAGCTGAAGCAGAAGACCATGCACTGGTATCAATACCTAGTACACCTATTATTCACATCGAGACACATACATCGGGTGGGAGGACACAACCTCAGACAGATGACAGTATAGTACTGCGTAGATCAACCCGCAGCAACTTTGGTCAGCTCCCATTACGCTATAGAGAAAGTACAGTTTAGTTCAAAGTGACTGTATGAAATGTAATGTTTAACCTGTTTACAGTTAGGTAACGTTTAAGCGAAATGTGCCCACAAGGACTATTGTGAGACCTCCTTAAAATGTTAGACCACTGGTTATGAACTGGCTTTAACCACAAACTTTGCATTGTAAAAAGTTACCTCCTTGGTATCAACCACAGAGTCTGCCTGTTGAGGGGCATGGCTCTGCACCAACAAGGGGGCACGCCTGTTTATGGGGCCTGCCCTCCAACACTCGGAAGCGGGTACGCCTGTTTATGGGGCCTACCTTACACCACTCCCCTCAGGAGAGGAAGATTGGAGGAAAGGTCTGGGGAATGTGATGGCCCAGCCCTGGTCACCAAAAGGACCGGCGACCTACCTCCTGGAGGTTTTTGGGTGGGGTTCGGACATGTGGGTGGTTGGTGGTGGAATGGTACCTGGTATGTTTAAATGTAAATAATTGCCCCTGCGTGGGAAAAGTTTGTATTTACCTTTTTTCTTTCTCTTGTCTTTGCAGCCCGAGGACGTGCTGATGATAACTAAGGGGGAATGTGGCGCCCCTGACCTGGTCAGGCACCACAGAGTATTGCACCCATGCGGGAGCAATGCTTCCAGGTAATCTCCAAAGGCCAGGATGAGGTGCACACACAAACATATAGTGACCAGGCCTCCCACATTACCAGAGGGGACCCTTGGGTAGCCAGAAGGGGTTAACTTTCAATTCCCAGCTGGGGGTGTGTTCAGGGGCCAGTTGCTAGGAAGCAGGGCAGAGAGAGAGAGGAAGAGGGGAGTCTGGAGGAAGAAGTTGAAGTGTGTGGAAGGGAGCAGAGGAGCTCTCGTGTCAGACAGGTCCTGAGGAGTGCAGTAGCTGAAAGCGGGGGAGAAAGGAGTACCGTGGGTCGGCCTGAAAATCATCCAGAGAGAAGGGTGGCTGAGTACGGAGATCCCGGTATCCGAGCACACAAGGGGAACTAGGTCCCCAGTACAGGCAGCAGATCATCCAGAGCTGCTTAACCTACAGGTGGGGGGGGTACTTCATGCCCTCACCACGACTACACAGAGCTTGAGCCAAGCAGCAATCACCAGGCCCATAAGGGGACAGGGCCAGAAGCCATCCCACCAAGGCCACGCTGCCGGCAGACGAGCCAGAGAGAGGGGAGCAGGGTGGTAACAGCTTCCCTGGAGGGGTCCTACCACGCTTCAAGCAAAGGATCCTCCTAAAACAGAAAGAGTGCAAGGAAGGCGAGTGGACAGCTACCCTCAGAACGGCCTCCTGGAATTCCTGGTTCAACCTGGTTATCACAGTGTCGCCCGGGCATCTCACCGTGACCTCCAAACAGTGAGTAAACACGTTGAAAGACTTCTTGGACTGTGTTTGAGTCATTCTGCGACCAAGGTCCCACACACATACACCGGGGCCTGGGGCTTGCCTCACTCTCAGGGGGCTAATATACTGACTGCACCCACCATCAGCCCCAGGCATCCCTTAATCTGCAGTGGCGGTCCCCGCTGACCGCAACACTGAGAGTGGCGTCACGACAATCCTAAAATAAGGTTCCCTACCTGTGACCAGACTGTTCCATCCACGTGGAGTCCCTGAAGGTACTGCACCGACACATACTAGCGGGGCTTCAAAGGTTCACCCAGAATATTATTGAAGATCACTTGAAGGGTACCATGTAAGTCCATGGACTCGACAGACTCAGGCAGGCCGCGCACTCTGAGATTGTTTCTTCGGCCCCTATTTTCAGCATCATCCATTGCTTCAACCACGTATTGTATTTGGCGGGAGTGTTGTTCTAATAGTGCCCCGTGGGCCTGTGAAGTGTCCTCCATATTCTGAATTTTAGCTGCCTGCACTTGACTCTGGGTGTCCACTCTCTCCACCTCCCCCTTCAGGGCTGACAGCTCTGTGCGGTACGCCTGCTCCAGCCTGGTTATATATGCCTCCATATCTTCCCTGGTGGGTATAGCTGAGAAACGTGCCCGCATCTCATTAAGCTCTGTCAGAACTCCTGACTCTTGTGTTGTTGTTATGGCTGGGCCTGACCCTGCATGCTTGTCTGCATCTGGTAACTTTAGATTTATGTTGTGCTTCTCCCTGGGTACAGTCTCACTTCTGTCAGGGACCTGTAACTCATTTGCAGTGCAGTGTCCCCCCTCCTGAAATTCCTCACACTCCTGCATGTGTGTTATAAGAGAGGACCTTACTTCCCCCTCCAGAGGCCTCCAGGCTTCAGGGCTACTGTTTGTATCAGCAGGCACTTCCCCCGTGCTTCTCACTCCGGGTTTCCCCTGTAACTGTAATCTTGGGCTGTCTGGCCTTATCTTCTGTATCTCCTCTTCACTCCGGGTGGTCTCTCCTCTCAGTCCCATCAGCTGCTGAGCCTTTCCCTGCATCTCCATAGCTGCCATCTCACTGCTGCACGCTGAGCTCACCTCGTGTGTAGCCTTAGCAGCCATCTTGGGTGCCACCTGTGAAGCTTCTCTCTGCCCCGGCCTGGATAAAAAGTGCTTGATCCCTCTCTCCTCCGATTGTGAAGCTCTGCTGCTGCACCCCTGGGATCTCCCTCGTCTCCTCCGCTGCATAGCCTGTGTTACAGAGTCCTCAGTTGCGTGGATCATCAGTTATAAAGTCCAGTGGCAGGAGCTAAGACAAGTCACGTCCTCACTCCTTCATAGCCAGGACACGCCCCCATCCAGCCCGTTTTTAAAAGCTGTTATAGTATCTGCCATTACTACCTCTTGCAGTAGGGCAATAGCCAACCCATAAACTTACCTTTGCAGAAACCTCAGACACCTTAATTTATGTTCAGTTTCTCAATCTCTTCTCCTTCTGACAGACATAGGTTCCTTATATGGTGCAGATGCTGCTGCCACTTTATATAACACCACCATATCTGTAGCTCTCAAGTCGGTCGCCCCCTCACACAGACAAAAAAAACAACACACAATCAACAGGCAACCCTGGTACACCAGCCTGACTAAAGAACTGAGGCAGGCTTCCAGGATTGCTGAGCAAAGATGGAAGAGATCCCATTACAAGAAATTCATCACATACAAACTGTCCCTCACCAACTTAAAGTCCACACTCACTGCTGCAAAACAAACCTACTTCTCATCTCTCATATCTTCCCTGTCTCATAACCCTAAACAGATATTCAACACTTTCAATTTTCTCTTCCATCCTCCTGCACCACCTCCATCTCCTCTCATCTCAGCTGAAGACTTTGCCTCATTCTTTTAGCAGAAGTTTGACAACATCCAATAAAGCTTTGGCCTACAGCCCCCAAATCCCCTCCTCATATTTACTCAGCCCACTTCCTCCAAAACTAGCTTCTCCGCCATTACAGAATTTAAACTTTCCACTATACTCTCAAGATCACATCTCACCTCCTGTGCACTTGACCCGATCCTGTCCCACCTCATCACAAAACTCACCCCAGTCTTCATCCCAACCCTTCCCATTTCTTCAGCCTATCACAAACAACTGGTGTCTTTTCTTCATGCTTTAAACATACCTCAATCACAACCATTCTCAATAGGCTTTCCTTGACTCTTCCTCTGTGTCTAGCTCCTTGTATTGTTCATATAGTGTTTATGAGTATTGTAATTATAATTATTATCATCATCATTATTATTAATAATAATAATAGTAATAATAATAATTAAAATCTTTTGAAACAACAGTATTATTAATATTTATTATTATTATTATCATTATTTATTTTTAAAGGACCATTACGGTAATTAGTGCTGTACATGTGAAGAGGGTTTACATAAAAAATACATATATAAATTGCAACAGACAAATTAGCAGTTACAGACTGGTACAGAAGTGGAGAGGACCCTGCACACAATTTACAGGGTTTTGGGGAAGGAGACAGTAGGCCAGTTTTCCATAGAACTTTATGAGCACCAACCGTCATCGCTTATCTCAGTAATGGGGGAATCTGTCTTGACTTAAAATTTATTTGACCAGAGGATTAAGAATTTTGAGAATGAATGATCACTGCTGCAGATCACAGTCTTCTATTGCCGCTGACCATGGTCTTCTACTGGTGCAGGTTGCAGTCTCCTACTGGAGCGGATCATGGTCTTCTACTGGTGCAGGTTGCAGTCTCCTACTGGAGCGGATCATGGTCTTCTACTGGTGCCGGCCGCAGTCTCCTACTGGAGCTGATTATGGTCTTCTACTATATGTAAAGCTGTGGAAGAGAAGCGCAAATAGGGTCTTACCCCGATAAAGAAAGGGTAATAAATAAAATCAAACTCACCTATAGGAGTTGTTCCAGTCACAACTCCTATAAATGCATATATTGTCCAGGTGAATAGTTGCAGCCCCGGGTTTAGCAGATGAAGGTACAAGTAGAAATCGGGTTTTAAAGCCGCGCTATTGACCAATCTGAAAGAAATCTGACAGGTCGGGTTGCCCCGTTCCTGTGTGTGCTCGTCTCCCCTTGCTGTGGGCCGTGCTCACTCCTGCATGGCTTGTGTGGCAGTGCGGATTGTTTTTTTTCTTTTTCTTCTCTTCTTTTAGCACATGAATCTTGCACATCCCTGCTTTCTTATTGTTTGGTCCTGGTTTCGTGCTTGAAGCATGCGCAGTCATTTTTTTCCCACACTTTTGAACTTGATTCACCTTTTCAATTGCCGGCTCTTAGTTGAACTTCTATGCACCCTACAGACATGCACGATGGACTTTATTCTGGCACCCGCTTCCTTTTCTTGTTTGCTCTGGCTAGAATTCATGGTCATATTCTTTTGCACAATTGTCCGTTCTCTATATTTTCTGGACATCACCACTTTTCTATATTTATTTGTATATATATATATTTTTTTTTAGAAAATTGGTGTTTTCTTTCAAAATTCTAAAATACATTTTTCACATTCATTTTTTACAATTTATTTAACATTTATAATTAATATTTACTTGCCTATATTTGTATTTGTTTAGAAGGGTTTGATGAATTTTAAAAGAATTTTTGGATATATCTTGTCCCTATGTTTTCTTTGTCACTATGCTCAGTACTTGTCCCTGATGGGTGGTGCAGTGGATACAACACTTCTTTCACACTCTCTAGTCACATCCCCTGGCTCAAATGATTGAGTTCTAGGCACTAATATATATATTTTCACACTTTTATATTTTTTATCTTATATACAGTATATATTTATATTTAGCTTATAACAATTCTTGTATCATTTTTTATTGTACACAATGTTTTGCCAAATCGTTTTAGCAGAAACAACAGTTTATATTTGTTGAATTTGATGATGTACAGTACGTCACACTTATTTTCAAATGTATAGGATCCCACCAAGTTTTTTTCGATGTGGGTGGTTCTGTGACATCATTGTAGTGGGATATAATGCTGACATGTCCATGTTACCAGCAGATTTGATGTTGACCTGCGCATGAACATAAAGAAACATTAATCCTTTCATGGTTTCCGTATTGGTCAATAGCGCAGCTTTAAAACCCGATTTCTACTGGTACCCTTCATATGGTCTTCTACTGGCGTAGGTCATCGTCTTCTTCTGGCGCCAATCAAGGTGTTCTACTGGCTACCTCATCTGAGAGCAGCATGATGTAGTCAAAGAGATTATGAATCCAATTATGTATCACTTAGATTACTGGCTGCAGTTGTTCTGACACAGTCTGAATTTTTCAGTTTAGTCATGTAGCAGGGTCCAGTGGGCTGTCTCTGCCCACACCAGGCTCTCTATACAGATTGTATCTTGATAGTGAGTTGCCAATCACAGCCAGAGGTGTGTCAGACTGCCCTGCACATGACTTTCTAGTCCTGTAATGATAAGGATCCTACTGCTTAAACAAACATAGCAAATAAACAAAAAATCGGACTGCGACAAGACAGGCATCCCTGAACTTTCCGTGTTAACCCTTGCAGCTTGCTGGCTTCAGCTTATATAGCAAAACCTGCTGACAGATTCCCTTTAAGCTTCTGGCCCTGTCACCATGCACACTATTATAATTTGACAAATACACTGTATTCCACAAACGTTCAGCATTCACATCCCCATTGTTTCCGTATGACACTAATTATTGAATTTTAACAATATGTGCAATTAAAGTGTCTGGATAGTCGTGTATGTTCTCATTGTTCAAAGTCTGAAGAAAATCGCTGTTTCAGATGATGTTTTATAACCAGTGATGTGGCGCTATAATATAGTGTCAGACATTACAGTGTAGAGGGGATCACAATGGAAACAAGTGAAATGACCAGAATTCCCTGTGTCAATTCCCTGTGGCATTTCTACAACTATAGAAGGGAATAGCTGCACATCGAATGCAGAAAATATGATATTCTTCTATCAAAAAGATACAAAAACATTAACTGTCTTACAGTAAAATCTCAATACTCAGACATCACATTAGAGATGGAAGTATAGTTGTCGCGGGCGGGGGGTGCGCTGCTCGACTGCGCTGGCGCTCGGGTCCGGATGCTGCTGCTGCTGCTCGGTGGCTCGAGCGGTGCTCCTCGCTTGTGAGTGAAAGGGGGTAGGTTGGTTTGGGGATTTGAGTCCGTGACGCCACCCACGGTTTGTGGTGAAGGTGGGCACCACCGTTGCTGGTGACGGGGATCCCGGGAGCGTTGTTAGGGAGCAGCTGGGATGTTTTCCCCCTCCGTGGGTAGGGGTTGGTGGTCCCGGGGCCCGGTGAGGTTGACGGGGAAGCAGGGCTGGCGAGGTGCAGGGTCGCGGGGACAGCGCGGCACGGTGCCGGATGGCACTGGTGTACTCACTCAGTAACAGATGTACGCAAAGTCTCTGGTAAACCAAACGGCTGGATGGACGGGTCCCGCAGCCGGCTGCTGTGGCTTCTCCCGGACAGTTGATGGTGGCTGCCTTTCCCTGCACCTGTTTAAGTGTTCGGCTCCGATGGCTTCCCACCGGTAACCCGCTCCCCAGCGTATAGGTGCCGGAGGAGCCCTTTTGCCCGCAGGCTCTGGCCCTTGGAACTCAAGCTGTGGCGGTAGCTGTATTTCCTTCACTGGTCAGATGGTTGCCTTCTATCGGGTCTTTGCTGCTAGGAAACCCCTGGGGTTCCAGTCACTGACGGATTTGACCTTTAACGGCGGCTCCAAGCCTGGTCGGGGTCTGCATGCCCTGCCTGTGTGTGCTGGCTTCACTTCGCTCCCCGGTTCAGTACCGGCGGGCCACCACCCGTCCCCGGTCCTACGGTTCCGCGTTGATCCACCTCTCCTGCAGACGGCCACCACCGTCTGCCAACCTTGCTGTATGTGCCCGGGCCACGCACCCAGACACGGTCAGTTTGCTCCTCCACTACCACTGTCTAAAACTGATCTGAACTCATTTCCTTTTCCCACCTCCAGGACTGTGAACTCCTCAGTGGGTGGGGCCAACCACCTGGCTCCACCCCACCTGGTGTGGACATCAGCCCCTGGAGGGAGGCAACAAGGATTTGTGTCTGGCTGATGTGCCTATCTCGGGGTGTGGGGTGTTGTGTTGTAGTACCTATGACGACCTGGCCAGTCCAGGGCACCACATGTGTCGCGGGCGGAGGAGGGGACGCTGCGCTCTCCCACTGCTCGGGTCCGGCTGCTGCGGCTGCTGCTCGGTGGTGGCTCGAGCGGTGGGCCGGATCCCGGGGACTCGAGCGAGGTTCCTCGCCCGTGAGTGAAAAGGGTGGGGATGTGATTGTGGGGATTTGGTTATTGTCCGTGACGCCACCCATGGTTGTGGTGATATTGGTGACACCACCGCTGCTCTGGACGGGGATCCCGGGAGCGATGACAGGGAGCAGCCTGGATGTTAGTTCTCCCCTCCGTGGGTAGGGGGTTGGTTGTCCCGGGGCCTGGTGATGGGGTAGGGATGGATGGCAGGCAGGTTACGGGGCCTGGTGAGGTGCAGGGTCGCGGGGGCAGCGCTGTGCCGCACGGCACGGGGGTACTCACTCAGCCAATGATGAGGACACAGTTGTCGGTAAAACACACGGCTGGATGGACGGGTCCCACAGACGGCTGCGGTGTTGTTTCTCCCGGCAGGTTGGTGATGACTGCCTTTCCCTGCACCTATGTACTGTAAACGGTTCCAATGGGTTCCCACCGGTAACCCGCTCCCCAGCTTGGATATGGGCCGGAGGAGCCCCTTTTGCCCGCAGGCTCTGGCCCTGGGAACTTTAGCCTTGGCGGTGACTGTGTTTCCCTCTCTCGGTTGGACTGTTGCCTTCTGTTGGGACTTGGCTGCTGGGAAACCCAGGAGGTTCCCTTCGCTAACGGATTTGGCAACTTCACGGCGACTCCTAGCCTTGCCGGGGTCCGCAAGCCCCTGCCAGATGGTGCTGACTTCTCTTTGTGTACCGGTCCGGTACCACCGGGCCACCGCCTGTCCACGGTCCTTACGGTAGACTCCGATAGGCCACTCCTGCAGACGGTCACCACCGTCTGGCAACCTTGCTGATCCGTACGGGCCACACACCCGGACCAACTTCAGGCTGCTCAACTGCTACTTTCCTTCCTCTCACTTTCACTTCAAACTCTCATCTGCCTGGTTTTCCCGCCTCCAGGACTGTGAACTCCTCGGTGGGTGGGGCCAATCAGCCCCTGGAGGAAGGCAACAAGGGTTTTGTCTGACTTCGGTGTGCCTGACCGGGAGTATGGGGTGTGTTGGTGTTGTTCTCTGTGGCCCCTGGCTTGTCCAGGGCGCCACACATATACAGTAGAGACTTTTTAATCCCACCCTAATCCTGCCTAGTAATTCCCTAATTTTGCCTGGAAACTATCCTAACATGCCTGAGTACACCCTCTTTTGGTTAGGGATTTACTGTACTTTTTGGATTATAAGACTCACTTTTCCTCCAAGACATTTGGGAGGAAAACGAGGGGTGCGTCGTATAATCCGAAGTAAGCTTGTGGAAAATGGTCACAGGAGGCAGGGACAATGCTTCGAGCTGTGCGCTATGCCTTGGGCTTACTGCAGATGGTGCACTGTGGTGCGGGCTGTGAGGCAGGGGCCACCATTCTGAAAATATCGTCGATGCGGACTTCAAATAATGGCTCCCGGAGTGCTCTTCGCTCAAGATCTCATCTGCGCATGCGCTACCTTCAGCCCATTGATCTCCCAGGAGCGTACTTAATAAAAATGGCACCCGGAGGTGGCGTGTGCGCATTGAGATCTCAGCTTGTAATTGAGCCAGGCGCTATTTCGTTAAAGCCCGCACCGCCGAACGTTTCTGGATGTTCCTCCTGCCTAAGTGCCCACAGCGGGCATCCGTGACGCCTGCCAAACCACCCGTAGCATCGTCCTACTCCACCACTACCCCTCCATCCTGTGATACCACTCCACCACCGCTGCCACCCCCCTCTGATAAGACACCACTGGATTATAAAACGGATCCCATTTTTTTCCCCTTTTTTGTCCTCTAAATTTGGGGTACGTCTTATAATCCTGTGCGTTTTATAAAATGAAAAATTTGGTATATAAACCCTACTCTTTTCAGGTCAGAATTGTACCTGAAATATTTAGCTTAGCTCCCAGGGGCAAAGGTGGGCAGAACTGGAGGTCGTTCTGGGCCAACTCACATGATGGGACCCACCTTCAGTGACCACCACATCCAGCTATATTGGTGTGCACAGCACGGTGCTTCAGTTAAACTCTATGGTGGAGGAGGAAGCCATGATCTCCTTGTAGTGGACTACGTTCGGGTGTCCGTCTGCAGAAAACGTATATGTGCAAAAATGGCACAAAAGAGAGCACACGCTAACGCAGTGCGCTCCATTACAGTGAATGGCCCTGCCGGGCGCAGAGTGGGGGAGGGGCGGTTCGGACGGATCCTCCGACGGGACCTGTGGACGTAGGGAAAAACGTAATGTGAAAGGAGCCTTAGGATTGCTACTTCCAATAGGTGGCGCTAGAGTTCATTTCCTTCCTTCCTGGAGTGACAATTTGAATATTTCCCAGAGGAGCATTGCAGCTTTTAGACCCCTCACTGGCAGCCAGACTGGCTAGTCAGGTGTCCTCAAGGAGAAAATGTTTCCCTTAGATCCCACTATAGCTTCTCATAAGCCGGATCAGATCCCATACTTTGCACTGATGAAGGGCAATCACCCCGAAACACTGTGTCTGCAAATTGGGATTCTGATCTAGTGTAAATCCTAAGGCACATGAAAAGGCTTGTTGAAGGGCCACTTTTGACTTTTAGGATCGCTACTTCCAATAGCTGGCACTAGAGATCATCTCCGTCCTCCCTGGAGTGACAATTTTAATGTATTTGGATCACTGTAAATGTAGAAGAGGCCATGCATGCGCCACACTCCCTATTCACTACTATGGGACTGAAAACAGTCATGAATCTGATAAATGTGTGTCCCAAAGACATCTATGGAATATTCTGTAACATTTCCTATAAATGTCTAAGACCAGTGAATGGGATTTTAAATTTTTTAAATACACATATATTTTTCTTACATAATCCATGCATTTTGTCTTACTTGCTCATTTGCGCTTCATTAGAGCAATGTCCATGACATTTGTTATCGGAGTTCATTATTTCCATTCGTTACCGCTGTTTATCAGCATTATGATCTTCCTATAGTGGGCTCCCTGCTGGGATCTCATAGTAATGAGAAGCATAATGATCAGTCATAACCTGAAGTCACACTAGTGTACATAGGAACATGACACACATCTTTGATATTTGATGGGTTTTTGTGTAGTACATTGTTTGCTTCATATCATTATCCAGCTAAAAAGGTAGAAAAACTGAGTTTGTTATTGGCTCAATAAAAATATACATACTGTATATAGTTTAGTAACTACAGAAACCCAACCACAAAGTAGAGACTATATAAAGTTACCAAGTGCTGAGGTGCAGAACTTTTATAAGTCACCAATGCTCTGACGACTTCCATTAACATCATCAGAAAAATTGGAGACCGAGAGCTTCATGACATGTTTCCATGGCCGAGCAGCTGAATGCAGCCTTACATCACCAAGCACCATGTCATGGTTGGATGTAGTGGTATAGAGAGGCCACCACTGGGCTTTCGAACAGTGGAAACATGTTCTGTGAAGTAATGGATCACACTTCTTTGTTCAGGTGTCTGATGGATGAGTCTGGGGTTAGTAAATGCCAGAAGAACGCTACGCACCTGACTGTAAAGTTTGGTGGAGGAGGGGTTCTACTCTGGATTTGGTTTTCAAGGATCAGTCTCAGCCCCCTAAATCCAGTGAAGGGAAATTGTAATGACTTAGCAGAGAAAAATTGTGTCTTTATTATTTGTTAGTATCTAGTCTATAACATCAGCTATTTAGTCTATTGAGTAGAGATGAGCGGTATTCGAATTGAACCGTTTGCCAATTTCAAATTCGAGTCGTTTTGGGCGATGTTCAAGTCGTTCGACGAACTCGAACGATTTGCTTCACGTTCGACGGTTCGAGTTAACGTTCGATAATGGTTCAATCACCAAAAGCGTGGCTTTTCACAGTAAGGCTATGTGCACGCGTTGCGTATTTGCATGCATCCTACGTCCCCAGCACAATCCCGCTCTCTTTCCTACTCACCGATGAACTGCACGGCTGTCACAAAGCTCCGGCGGCTTTTCCTCTTTTGAAAATGACTGCCGCTCATTATTCAATCTCGTATTTCCTGCTTTCCCTGCCCACCGGCGCCCATGATTGGTTGCAGTCAGACACGCCCCCACGCTGAGTGACAGCTGTCTCACTGCAACCAATCACAGCCGCCGGCGGGCGAGTCTATATCGTTCAGTAAAATAAATAAACCATTAAAAAAAAACAACCTGCGGTCCCCCACAATTTTGATACCAGCCAAGATAAAGCCACACAGCTGGAGGCTGGTATTGTCAGGATGGGGAGTGCCACGTTATGAGGAGCCCACCACCCTAACAATATCAGCCAGTAGCCACCTGGAATTGCCGCATCCATTAGATGTTACAGTCCCGGGACTCTACCCGGCTCATCCTGAATTGCCCTGGTGTGGTGGCAATCGGAATAATAAGGAGTTAAATGGCAGCTTATAGCTGCCATTAAGTCCTAGGTTAATCATAGCTGGCATCTCCCAGAGATACCTGCCATGATTAATCTGTAGTGAAAGTAAATAAACACACACAATGAAAAATCCTTTATTTAGAATAAAAGACCAAAAAACCCCCTCATTTACCACCTTATTAATCCCCAAACACCCATCCACGTCCAAAGTAATCCACACAACGCTTTCAGCTCTGCTACAAGAAGCTGACGGGGAGCACCGTAGAACACGACCGCTCTGTGTCAGCTCCATGAAGCAACTGAAGTGAGCCGCGCTGTCACCGGAGACTTCACTCAGGTAGTGCCGGTGTGTGCGGGGATGATGGAGGCCAGTGTGTGCAGAGATGATGGGGGGCCGGTGTGTGCGGGGATGATGGAGGCCGGTGTGTGCGAGGATGATGGAAGACGGTGTGTGCGGGGATGATGGGGGCGTTGTGTGCAGGGATGATGGGGGCCGGTGTGTGCGGGGTTGATGGAGGCGTTGTGTGCGGAGATGATGGAGGCTGGTGTGTGCAGGGATGATGGAGGCCGGTGTGTGCGGGGATGACGGGGGCCGGTGTGTGCGGGGATGATGGAGGCCGGTGTGTGCAAGGATGATGGAGGCCGGTGTGTGCAGGGATGACGAGGGCATTGTGTGCAGAGATAATAGGGCCGGTGTGTGCGGGGATGACGGGGGCGTTGTGTGCAGGGATGATGGAGGCCGTTGTGTGCGAGGATGATGGAGGCCGGTGTGTGCGGGGATGATGGGGGCCGGTGTGTGCAGAGATGATGGCGGCCGGTGTGTGCGGGGATGATGGGGACGTGTGTGCGGGGATGATGGAGGTCGGTAACTGCAGTGACTGCATCGCTGCTCACTTCAGTTACTCAGGGGATTTGCAGTCACTGGTGCGTCATTCATCGGTGACCGCAAATCAGGCTGCGACACAGATAGAGCCGCAGGATGACAATGAAGTCGGGTGAAGCTCATCCGAGTTCATTCTCATTGCGCGACTGTCTGTGTCTGCTGTCAGTGGGCATGGAGCCGAGCTGAATGGCAGAGCAAGCATCCAACATCAATTCTGCAGTCACAATACATTCACATGTGCTGCCAAATCGCTGCAGAATTATACGCATGGACACTATGCAATGTGCGCAATGTTAATAATAATATCCAAATTCAGTGTATAGTGTGCGGGGGCGTGTGCTCCTGAAATAATTGCGATCTCCATTTTTTTTTCCCTAACTGTGCGTACAGTGGGGCGGGCCAGGCTGCCAGCCAATCACACACACACACACAACACAGTGCATTTTTTGCAGATTTTGCAGACAAGCAAGGGCATGTGTCATTGGCTGTATATGTCACATGTTCTTGCCCTATAAGGACTTCTGAGTAGTTTCACTTTTGGACACCGTAGAAGGCGTTTACTCTGTGTATGCGTACTTCATACCAGAACTGGCTCATCTGGATCGATCCGTGCACCTCCTGATTTGTCCTGTGGCTTCTACGCTGGTAAGCTGAACCTTTTTTTTGTGTTTGTTATGTGTTTGTATGTGTTTGTGTTTGCCTGACATTGTTTTCAATGGGGTTCGAAGGTGTTCGTTGAACCTTCGAGGAACACACCCGCCGTTCGACGAACTGAACCGAACTCGAACACTAGGGGGGTGGCTCATCTCTACTATTTAGCCTTCGGTGTTCATCATCTTATTGCG
This sequence comes from Anomaloglossus baeobatrachus, assembly GCF_048569485.1. NCBI lineage: Eukaryota > Metazoa > Chordata > Amphibia > Anura > Aromobatidae > Anomaloglossus > Anomaloglossus baeobatrachus. Next base: position 138,033,163 of record NC_134363.1, on the reverse strand, counting down.
ACCAATCAAAAAACGCCAACTCAGTTCTGATGAAATAATCCTAATTACAGTTGCATCACCAACTTTTATAAATGCTCTCTGTGTGTAAGGTATTTAGTTTTAGGATTACTTAGCTTATATTCTTAGGATAATGACAGTTTCTATATGTTTTTTCAGATATGCCTTATTCTTGCGTTAACAAAGGGGATAGTTTTTGCTACATATGTGGAGAAGTGACTTTTGCGTCACAAAGGCGAAACTTGACTATTATGATAAGGAAACCCTACAACCTGTATTTTAGCTGCAGAATAGGAGATCAGGAGAAGAGTTGGGCTCCACATAAATGCTGCAATAGATGCATCTAATCTTTCCAGTGCTTGCACGGAAAGAGGCAATCTATGTCTTTTATAGTCCCAATGATCTGGAGAGAGCCAACCAATCACACTACCAATTGTTGTATCTGCATGGTGCCCCTATTCGGAAAGGAGTTTCAAGGAAGAAGAACTAGACCTTATACAGTAGTATCCACACACTCCATCTGCAATATGCCAAGTACCACATACTGAAGAACTGCTGGATCCAAAAGCACCAGAAACATCCCTCCTCTAATTAAACACGGTGAAATACGGTTAGAGGGGGCAATTAAGGCTACGTTAATTTTAGCTGTTTCTTTTCTTTTTTTCACCCCCGTCTTCCAAGAACCATACCTTTTCTATTATTAGGTCAATATTGCCATATGTTTTTTGTTTTATGCGGGACAAGTTGTACTTTTAAATGACACCATTCATTCTGCCTTAATGTGTACTGTAAAACGGGAAAAAAATTCCAAGTGTAGTGAAATTGCAAAAAAAGAAATAAATGAAATTTCTCGAATATTTATTTTATTTTTTTATTTACCATAATCACTACATGGTAACACTGACCTGGCAGTATGATGCCTCATGTCAGTACGAGTTCGTAGATAACAAACTTGTATACTTTTATTTTTATCTAACTGGTGAAAAACAATTAAAAAATTTGCCCCCCCCAAAAAAAATTGCACTTTTGTTGCCATTTTCCGAGACCCGTAGCGTTCTTATTTTTTTTATATGGGGCTCAGTGATGGATTATTTTTTGTGTCTTGAGCTGACATTTTTAATTATACCACTTTTGGGTGGACGTGATGGTTTGATCGCCTGTTATTGTATTTTGATGCAAAGATGTGGGGACCAAAAAAATATAATTTGGGGGTTTTGATTTTTTTTCTCACTACGCCGTTTACCGATCAGATTAATTGATAGAATGAGCATTTTTGAACGCAGCAATACCAAATAGGTGTATTTTTACTAATTGTTTTATTTTGAATGGGGTGAAAGGTGGGTGATTTGAACTTTTAGTTTTTTTTTTATAGATATATTTTTAAAAACTTTTTTTTTATATTTGTTATCGATTTTGTTAGACCCCTTTGGGGACTTGAAGCCTGCACTGTGCAATTGCTTCTGCTGTTCTGAACGACACTACAACTGCAACATCAGCATCAGCACTGCTCTGAACAGCAGAAATGCTGATGATCTGTGAGTGCTGACGATCTACCGGCATTCACAGAAACTTCTCCATGACAGCGACAGGGGTCATCAGCTCATCACTCATCAGTGCTCCGTTATGTCATGGGGCCACCGAGGGCGGTATGGAACAGCGTGATCCCTGACGACATGTGTTAGATCTCGTTGTCAGAGTTTGACAATGCAATCTAACTAGTTAACAGGTGTGGGTTGATCTCTGCTCCACCCGTGCCTATTAGATGCACATGTTGGCTGATCAGATCAGCTGACATGTGGGGGAATAATGCGGGCTTAAAGGGATATACACGACCAATGACGATACATCTCTTCAAAAACATCTCTTATAAAACGCTGTTGTCCATCTGACGTGTTTGAATACACAATTCGTCGTTCCTTATCACGGATGGACTATAACAGCAGATGACTAGTCTGAGTACCATTCCTGTCTAAAGGAAAGGTTTCTGTAGGCAAAATAGTCCAATCAATGAGCAGTGGAAAGTCACTACCTGGTGTCAGAATATGACTAGGTGCCGTAGACACTCAGGCAGAAAAATTAAACTGAGTGTAATACTACAGAAGCCCACCAGAGGTCGCCAACCTAATCATAAGAGAAGACAAACAGAAATGGGTCAATGCCAGGAAGTCATGTCTTGGAACAGGGAGAAAAAACTAATCACAGTCAAGAAAAAAAAACGAGGTTGGATACCAGAAAGGAAACTACAGTACACAGGATAAATACTGGGGGTGGGGGAGTGGGGGGGAAGAAGACCGGGTAACGGGGGAAACACAGAGGTAAGACTGGGCAGGACAGACGGAGGATGGAGTAAGCAGGGACAGCGGAGGTCAGGCAGGGCTAGAGGGACAGAGGTCAGGCAGGGGAGGTGAGACCGAGGCCATACAGGGCCCGAGAGATGGGGTCGAGCAGGTCAGAGGTAAGAACAAAGGTACCGGGTAGCAGGAAAACAGAGCAGAGTACTTCTCATAGGAGTATCACAGCGCCAAGCTGTAAATACCACTGGCGGCGTCTAAGAGACAGCAGCACCAAGATATAGTGGTGAGACCCCCAGAAAGAGGCCTTCCGGAGGCAGGATACATGTACCGGCTCAGGAATGGCAGAGCCGTGCATGAAACATGACACCTGGTCAGAATAATCCGAATTTTTGGGAACCATCCTGGTGGAAGGGTCAAAATTTGGAGTAAGAACCATGAATCTATGAACTCTTCCTAACACGTGTCAACAGTTCAAGCTGGTGTGGAGTAATGGGGTGTGGAATATTTTCTTCGCACAACATTGGTCTTCTGATACTTTTGGATGGATGTTTGGACATTACAACATCCTACAATTTTGGATCCCAGGTATTAGGAGGTACTGTATACATTGTATTTTCCGTGTCAGTCATTTGGACTGCACCCACACGGCAAAATGACAATAGCATCTTTGATACATCCTTTCTCGAATTTGAACATTTTTGCTAAACAATATGTATTTTTCATTACAGGTATCAAAATAACTATCCCCCGGTGCATTATTTGCCGATTTAACAAACTAACAAAAGCTAATTTTAACAAATCTGTGAACATCCTTGGATTTACAAACACCATAAAGGCTAACATATGGACTGGGATTAAAAGAAGTAAAACGGTTTCAGGAAATTAAGCAGATAAAGTTAAATGAAAGTGGAAAGCAATGTGCACAATGTTTTAAAAGGACTTTTGTGTCATCAAGCAGAAAATACAATCTCAGGGCAATATTACCAGCCTAATTAAGTTTTTAGGTCCGAGCCTGCAGGAAAGGAACAGTGTAAGCAAGCTGCTAAACATCACTGGATCAGTGGATGCGGTATATTCATGTGTTACTTTCGAGGCATTGTTAGATTGGTCAGGTTAAAGGAGACAAAAGAGCAAATACTTTTTGGCTATTCTTGATATAGGGGCATACATTAGTGGTAATAATCCTGTCTCATTAACCCCTTCACCCCCGGCCACTAAAACACCCTAATGACCGGGCCATTTTTTGAAATTCTGACCAGTGTCACTTTGACAGGTTATAACTCTGGAACGCTTCAACGGATCCTGGCGATTCTGACATTGTTTTTTCGTGACATATTATACTTCATGATAGTGGTAAATTTAGGCCGATACTTTTTGCGTTTATTTGTGAAAATTTAGGAAATTGTGCGACAATTTGGAAAATTTCGCAATTTTCAAACTTTGAAAATTTATGCCCATAAATCTGAGAGATATGTCACACAAAATAGTTACTAAATAACATTTCCCACTTGTCAACTTTACATCAGCGCAATTTTCGAAAGAATTTTTTTTTTCGTTAGGAAGTTAGAAGGGGTCAAAGTTCATCAGCAATTTCTAATTTTTCCAACAAAATTTACAAAATATTTTTTTTAGGGACAACATCACATTTGAAGTGACTTTGAGAGGCCTAGGTGACAGAAAATACCCAAAAGTGACCCCATTCTAAAAACTGCACCCCTCACACTGCTCAAAACCACATCCAAGAAGTTTATTAACCCTTTAGGTGCGTCACAGGAACCAAAGCAATGTGGAAGGAAAAAATGAAAATTTTACTTTTTAACACAAAAATGTTACTTTAGCCATAAAATTTTCATTTTCACAAGGGAGAAAAGAGAAAGTGCACCCTACAATTTATTGTGCATTTTCTCCTGAGTACGCTGATACCCCATATGGGGTAAAAATCAATTGTTTGGGCGCACGGCAGAGGTCGAAAGGCAAGGAGCGCCATTTGAATTTTTGAACACAAAATTAGCTGCACTCATTAGCGGACGCCATGTCGGGTTTGAAGACCCCCTGAGGTGCCTAAACAATGGAGCTCCCCCACAAGTGACCCCATTTTGGAAACTAGAGCCCTCAAATATTTTTTCTAGATGTTTGATGAGCACTTTGAACACCTGGGGGCTTCACAGAAGTTTATAACGTTGAGCCGTGAAAAGAAAAAAATTTTTTTTTACCACAAAACTGTTGCTTCAACTAGGTAGCTTTTTTTTTCACAAGGGTATCGGGAAAAAATGAACATAAAATGTATTGTCCATTTTCTCCTGAGTACGCAGATACCTCATATGTGGTGGAAATCAAATGTTTGGACACACGGCAGTGCTCGGAAGGCAAGGAGCGCCATTTGAATTTTTTAACGCAAAATTAGCTGCACTAATTAGCGGACGCCATGTCGGGTTTGAAGACCCCCTGAGGTGCCTAAACAATGGCGCTCCCCCACAAGTGACCCCATTTTGGAAACTAGAGCCCTCAAATAATTTTTCTAGATGTTTGGTGAACACTTTGAACACCTGGGGGCTTCACAGAAGTTTATAACGTTGAGCTGTGAAAAGAAAAAAAAAAATTTTACCACAAAACTGTTGCTTCAACTAGGTAGCTTTTTTTTTCACAAGGGTATCAGGAAAAAATGCACCATAAAATGTATTGTCCATTTTCTCCTGAGTACGCAGATACCTCACATGTGGTGGAAAGTAATTGTTGGGCGCATGGCGGGGCTCAGAAGAGAAGGGCACCATTTGACAGCAAAATTGATTTGAATCATTAGTGGACGCCATGTCACGTTTTTAGACCCCCCCCATGGTGCCTAAACAGTGGAGCTCCCCCACAAATTACCCCAATTTGGAACTAGACCCCTCAAGGAATTTATCTAGATGTTTAGTGAGCCCCTTGTACCCCCAGGGGCTCCACTGAAAGTTGATAACGTTGAACCGTGAAAATTCTTTATTTTTTTTTTATTTTTTTTTTTAAATTTTTGCAGCAACAAGGTAGCTTTTTTTTTTTCTTTTTACAACGGTATCAGGAAAAAATGCACCATAAAACGTATTGTGCAATTTTTCCCGAGTACGCAGATACCTCACATGTGGTGGAAATCAATTGTTTGGGCGCATGGCGGGGCTCAGAAGACAAGGAACGCCATTTGACTTTTCAAACGCACAGACGCGGTGCACTGATCGGCCGCTGCAGGAGGCACGGTCGGATGAGATACAAAAAGCGCTGGGGATACGGAAAAAAAAAAAAAAGTCACGCCAAAAATTGAGCAGGGATGCTGATCCGCGCTCAGCGGGACGCACGGACAGATGCGATACTTTTTTTTCCGTATCCCCGACGCTTTTTGTATTGCATCAGTCCGTGCGTTCTGCCGAGCGCTGATCAGGGATGCACATAACGGATCGGCATCCCTGCTCAATTTTTGGCGTGACTTTTTTTTCCGTATCCCCGATGCTTTTTGTCACGCCAAAAATTGAGCAGGGATGCCGATCCGTTATGTGCATCCCTGATCAGCGCTCGGCGGGACGCACGGACAGATGTGATACAAAAAGCGTCGGGAAAAAAAGTCCCGCCGAAAACTGACCACGGATGCAGATACGTTATCTGCATCCCTGATCAGCGCTCGGCGGGACGCACGGACGCATGAGGTGTAAAAATGGACAGGGGATAGAGGAAAAAAAAAAAAAAAAAGTTATACTCACAGTACCCAGAGGATTAGCAGGAGGAACAGCTTTACAGCAGCAGCCAGCAGGCAGGAAGTTGGACAGCTTAGCAGAAGACCCAGGAAGAAGGACCCAGCGATGGAGGCAGATGTGATCGGCCGGTGAAGACAGGTAAGAGGACGTCGGGGGGACAGCAGAGGGGGACGGGGACAGCAGAGGGGGACAGGGACGGGGACAGCAGAGGGGGAGGGGGAGAGCAGAGGAGGGAAGATACCGGAGGAGCTGCAGAATAGAGATCACGGGGGAGGCCGGCAGACCGGGATGTCTGGGGGCAGATCGGGATGTCTGGGGGCAGACCGGGATGTTGGGGGGCAGATCGGGATGTCGGGGGGGGCAGATCGGGATGTCGGGGGGGGGCAGATCGGGATGTTGGGGGGCAGATCGGGATGTCGGAGGGCAGATCGGGATGTGGGAGGGCAGATCGGGATGTGGGGGGGGCAGATCGGGATGGCGGGGGGGCAGATCGGGATGGCGGGGGGCAGATCGCAGGGGGGCACGGGCAAGGGCCATTACGGGAGCGCGCAGGAGCAAATCACAAGAGCGCGCAGGGGCTGCAAGAGAGCAGGGGAGGAGGGATACCGGAGGAGCTGCAGAATAGAGATGGCGGGGGGCAGATCGGGATGTCGGGGGGGAAGATCGGGATGTCGGGGGGGGCAGATTGGGATGTCGGGGGGGGGGCAGATCGCAGGGGGGCACGAGCAGGGGCCATTACGGAAGCGCGCAGGGGCTGCAAGGTGAGCACAATACTCACCGCTCCCGCTCCGTGACAGCAGCGGCAGCAGCAGCGGTGGCGTGGTACCACTAGTACCAGCCAGTGCTGCACGCTGCAGACATGTTGGGGGAGGGTCCCCAGACCAGCACAGGCCTGGGGAGGGCGGCCACCGGCAGATCAGACCGCCCCACTGCACACTGATTGGAGCGATTGCGCGTCATAGCACGATCGCTCCAATCAGTGCTGCAGGGGGGGGCCACGGTGTCTGCTTGCTTCCAGCCAATGATCGGAGCTGCTGCAGCCCCGGTCCTAGCTGAATTTTACAAGATCACACTATTTTTGGCATTTTTTTTTGCCGAAAACAGCGTGATCAATGTGATTGGCGGTTCCGATTTGAACAGCCAATCACATCGATCGCCTATGGGGGGTGGCGATGCCACCCCCCCTGGGGTCAAGCAAAGGTCCCCTGCTGTAAGAAACAGCAGGGGACATCATTTGAAAGCCGTTGCTATGGCCACGGCAATCAAATGAAGTTTAGGCAGTAAAATTACGTCCCTGGTCGTTAAGTCACGTTAAAATAGGACGTAATTTTACTGCCCGCGGTCGTGAAGGGGTTACTATCCAGTGTGCTTTGACAATTGGGCCAGTAAGGGCTCACCCAGATGTGTTTATGGGGTATGTGCTTTGTTAAAGGCATAGAGAAGTTTTTCAAAACCATTATCAGCAGCAAGAATATGAGAACGAACATTACACTGACTTTGCGATAAAAACTAAACTGTTGAGTGATTCATATAGGTGGGTTCCCACTGGCTTCACCCTATCAGGTTCAGCTAGATTGACAAGTCTCTCCTACTTTTTTGCAAAGTGATAGACCTGTTAAAGATGCAAACTCATCAAAGTTTTTAGCCTCTTAATATATTGCAATCATCATATCATAAAGCACTGTGCACTTAAAATAGCTCATTTTGAATATCTACCCAGTTAATTCTTCTATTTTTCATTAGGTCTATCACATTATATGATTATAAACAGACTAACTGAATCCTTCTAATCATTATGTTGAAACAGGAAGCCTCTTTTTCTTGCATGAATCATCATTAGAACTACAAAGCTACATAACTGAAAACATTTTGAAGTCCTAATGATGACTCGTACAGGGAAAAGAGACTTCCTGTTTCTACAAAGAGCTTAGAAAGATTCAGCTAGTGTGTTTTTAAAGGAAACCTGTCAGTTACAATATTCACCCAGCAGACCCACGAGCAGTTCTGGGTGCATATTGCTAATCCCTGCCCAGCAGTCCCTGTATACACTAGGATAAATAAACAGATCTTTAAAAAAAGTATTTCAAAAGATCATTTATTCTATGCTAATGAGGCCAGGAACTAATCCCTATGGGCGTACTGCTAATGAATGCGCAGCAACACCGCACATACCTCACTCTTCATGGCGGCCAGCGGAGGATGGATGCGCACTGGGCATGATCCAGAGTCCCCGGGACTTCTGGTCTTGCACACTATACCTCACTGAAGACGGTAAGCTTACACCCGGTATCAATTTATCAATTTAGTGCGCATGATTGGAAGTCCCGGGTACTCTGGATCATGTGCAGTGCGCATCCATCCTCCACCAGCCGCCATGAACTGTGAGGTATGTGCGGGGAAGCTGCACATTCATTAGCATGTTTCTATGCACACAGTGGCGTGTTAACATGCTACATGGGCCGGCTAGCCCTTGCCCTTGCGACAAGCTTCTGGCCTCATTAGCATATAAGAAGCAATCTTTAGAAATAATTTTTCTAAAGATCTCTTTATCTATGCTTCTAGATACAGGGACGGTTAGGCAGGGATTAGAAATATGCACCCAGAACTGCTCGTGGTTGTGGGTGCATATTACACTTGACAGGTTCACTTTAATCATGTGATGTCATAGAGCTAATGGAAAAGAGAAGGATTAACTGATTAGAAAGGTAAAATGAGCAATTGTAAGTACACAGTGCTATATAATATAATAATTGCAATATATTAAGATGATAAAAACTTTGATGGCAGTGCTTCTTAAACCCAGCAGAGAGAAGCTGTCTAGAAGCTAATCAGATGACTATTCTCCTCATTCCTGATTTCTTTTCAAGCCATGTTTTCTGGTTTAAAAAGGAGCTTGTTTCTGTTCCATACTGCTATGTTTCAATCAGGAAGAATCACCTGACAAGCTCGATTTTAACACCTACTGGTACCCCCTAGACTCAATTTAGCACCTCTGACTTTCAATGTCTGTTCATAGATTACAATATCTGCACTGGCTACTGGTCATCCAGCCAAAACTCAACAGCCGTATGTATGCAGGTTTGCAACTGAGGTTGTTGAGTTCAGGTAATTATTAGGGATGATCGAATACCTCAAATATTCGGCAACGCCCATATTCGCTGAATAGGTTGCCGCTATTCGACTATTTGCGAATATTCGATGCGCAATGTAAGTCTATGGGAAACCCAAAAAGTTGCCGAATAGCAAATATTCGGGCTTCCCATAGACTTACATTACGCATCGAATATTCGCATAGCGGCGATCTATTAGTCGGATACTTGCGAAGCCGAATATTTGTGATATTCGATCAACCCTAGTAATTAAGCCTGCAATTAGACCAAATATCATGGTCTGTGCACGGTCCATGAAAGACAGACATGCAAAACCAGCCTAACAGTAACAGATCAACTGCATAGATGTACAGAATTTGTTGGCAGGGCCTATGGGTGGGCCAATCAATGCATTGGGATTCACGGAACGCAGTGCATTGATTGACCCACCCATAGGGCCCTGCCAAGAGATTCTGTACATCTATGCACTGGATCTGTAGCCTAAGGACTGAGGGAGATCAGGTCGACTTTACCTTCTTTTTATACTAGGCAGTCAGAGCCGCCTTAGGACTCTCTTTGGAGGACCTGCTATACAAATAAATGGAGATCGGAGAAGAAGGGCTTTGGAGCACCAGGTTCTCCTACTATGAATGATAGATTGTGGTAGTGTAATCCAGCATGTGATGGAGGACCCAATTTCTCCATTTTTATTTCATTCCCTATGGCTTATATGTTTTTCCTTTTACCCAGCCAGCCAATATTGAAACACTGTATATTGATTGGAGGTCTTAGGGTAGGGGTAACACCAAATCCCTTGTCAATGCATTGATTGTATTGTAATACCTACAGATATGGCATTGTGTTACTTCTGAATCTATTGTATTTTCCTAAAAAGATTTTTCTTCTTTAAATCATCACTCCAGCGGGGTTTTTTTTATCCGCTCTAGTGGCACTTTAAATTCAGTCCCCTGACCCCTGTATTATACTTACCCACTGGAGTTTTCATGCTTTTTCTGCATCATTCCGCTTCCACTGTGCCATTTTCTGCCTACAACTTCTAACTGGACGGAAGTCAGAACTTACGTCACAAGCTCCCATTTCAACTCTATGAGAGCCCGAAAAAGGCCAGAACAAGGCTCTCATAGACTTAAATTGAGTTGTGACCTCTGGCGGCCTGCATGAAACACTGGAGCTGTGGGCAGATCACAAATCACCGGAACTAGACAGAAACTATGGTCATAACAGAAGAAGACACCGGAAGTCAGAAGTTTCTTCACAAACTTCCATTCCAAGTCTATGAGAGCAAGAATGAGGGTCTCATAGACTTGTATTGAGTTGTGACTGCTGGCGCCCTCTATGAAACACTGGAGCAGCCGATAGGTCACAAATCTCTGGAGCCAGACAAAAGCTGCGGTGACAACAGAAGAACACACCAGAAGTCAGAAGTTGCGTCACAACCTCCAATTTCAAGTTTATGAGAGCCAGAATGAAGCCAAAACAAGGCTCTCATAGACTTGTATTGAGTTGTGACCTCTGGCAGCCTCCTTGAAATACTGGAGCTGCGGGCAGATCACAAATCTCTGGAGCCCAAGAAAAGCTGCGGTGATAACAGGAGACCATACTGGAAGTCAAAAGTTGTGTCACAAGCTCCAATTTCAAGTCTATGAGAGCAAGAACGAGGCTCTCATAGACTTGTATTGAGTTGGGACCTTTGGCGGCCTCCATGAAACACTTGAGCTGCGGGCAGATCACAAATCACCGGAGCCAGACAGACACTATGGTGATAACAGAAGAAGTAACTGGAAGTCAGAAGTTACATGAAAAACTCCCATTACAAGTGTATGAGAGCAAGAACAATGCTCTCATAGATTTGTATTGAGTTGTGACCTCCGGCGTGGACCACGAAACACTGGAGCTGCCGGTAGGTCACACATCTCTGAAGCCTGACAGAAGCTGTGGTTATAACAGAAGAACACACTGGAATTGCTTCAAAAGTTCCCATTTCAAGTCTATGAGAGCCAGAACAAGGCCAGTATGAGGCTCTCATAGACTTGATTTGAGTTGTGACCTCATGAAACACTGGAGCTGCGGGCAGATCACAAATCACCGGAGCCCGACAGAAGCTAGGGTGATAACAGAAGACGACACCGGAAGACAGAAGCTTCTTCACAATCTCACACTCCAAGTCTATGAGAGCCAGAACGAGGCTCTCAAAGACTTGTATTGAGCTGTGACCTCCAGTGCCCTCCATGAAACACTGGAGCAGCCGTCAGATCACAAATCTCTGGAGCCCGCAGAAGCTGCAGTGATAACAGAAGAACATACTGTAAGTGCGTCAAAAGCTTCCATTTCAAGTCTATGAGAGCAAGAACAAGGCCAGAACGAGGCTCTCATAGACTTGATTTGAGTTGTGAGCTCATGAAACACTAGAGCTGCGGGCAGATCACAAATCACCGGAGCCCGACAGAAGATAGGGCGATAACAGAAGATGACATCGGAAGACAGAAGTTTCTTCACAATCTCCCATTCCAAGTCTATGAGAGCCAGAATGAGGCTCTCAAAGACTTGTATTGAGTTGTGACCTCTGGCGCACTCCATGAAACACTGGAGCAGCCGTCAGATCACAAATCTCTGTAGCCCGACTGAAGCTGCAGTGATAACAGAAGAACGTACTGTAAGTGCGTTAAAAGCTTCCATTTCAAGTCTATGAGAGCCATAATAAGGCTCTCATAGACTTGTATTGAGTTGTGACCTCCATGAAACACTGGAGCAGCTGGTAGGTCACAAATTACTGTAGCCTGACCGGGGAGATAGTGACAGGGGAGTATGAGACAGGGTTTAGGGGACTTAGATTTAAAGCACCACTCCAGCGGTGCATTAAAAATAACCCAGGAGTGGTGCTTTAAAAAAAGTTAGACAAACTTTCATGCAAGTAAAGCTTTCTTACAGTACGAGTCTGGTGCATTGCCTCTTCCCTGAATTAGGTTTAGGGAAATACTGTTGGGATGTATCATCACCAGAGAAAACCGTTATTAGGTAATTATGGTAATACAGTAAGTGAAGGTAATAGTGTTACATGGGGGAGGAAGAAGTGGCAGCGAGATAAAATATGGAGCAAATTTCTGTTTAATAAATCCCGTAAGCATTAATTGGAGAAAGAAATAACATTAAGATGTTGCCTGGATGGAAATTGAAGACGGCTGTTGTTTGTAGGTTTACATGATGCCTCAGTCTATGGTTTCCTCTAGACACTGATGTATAATTAACTGTGAACACTGGGAGCATAGCAGTGTCAATAACGGCTTGTTCATTACCTTCCATGTGATTCTAAACTGATAAGCGAACACGAACGGCTTCAGATTTAATCACAATGCCATTAACAAAGAAAGGTCCAGTTTTTATTTAGAATTTAATTACTTTTTTTTTTTTAAGATTTTAGTTGGTCTTTGGAAATGCAAAGTGACAGTGATGTCCAGGGCAAGGATAACTTTCTATAGTGGTGTACGTAAAAGTGACAACAAAAATAATAGGCTCCTAAATCTGGTTTGGCTTCTATCGTCTTTTCCGCTATTCACTCTAAAAGTAATTGAAAACCCCCAACGAGCTGGCCAACCAGCGTAACAGTCAAAGTTTTGGTGAACCCAGGTTCCAAAATGTTCATAATGGCTTCTATTGCTTTTTCTACTGTTCACTCGAAAAGTAACCGAAAACCCCCAACGAGCTGGCTAACCAGAGTAATGGAGCAAGTTTTGGTGAACCTAGGTTCTAAAATTTTCATAATGTCCTGCTTTAATAGTGCTGTAGGGTTGTCTATTATCGCACAACCCCAGCTTAATCAATTATTGCCCCAAATTAATATAACAGCGTATGATCATCTTCTGCAGTGGTGCCATTCCAGCAAATCAGTGCTTCTGTTCCCGGTGAGTGACCTGCCAGGCTGCAGACAATCAGTGGCCACCTGCAGTGGTGTAACTTACTTGAATCTCTTGGGCACCAATGCAAAAACTAAAACAGGGCCCCCAACTATGAGAGGTCTTCAATAGGAATAGTATTTTCATATAGAACACAGGAACCTTTAGGGCCCTCCTAGGATCCTTTGTCAACCTCTGCCCCTATTTTAGTAACTTACACCCTGGCCATTTGTCAGCTGCAGCCTTTACCATTTCATCAGAGTTGATGTCGACCCTGACGAAATGTTGATGAGGTGTAGCCAAAGAGCAGTCATTAATTTGTTGCAGCAGGACATGGCACAATATGTAAGGACTCTTGCCGTAACAATGACACTGACATTGCTGAAATGGAGCAGCTGCAAGAGGTGAGTATACATTGTTTCTATTTTCAATGGGGTCCTGAATTGATTAAACTTGTTCTATGTCCACCACTGTGTACAGGGAGGCTGGGCAAAGTAAACATGAGCTCTTTAGAAATTTTGAGGATTAAATCAGGGCACACTTAACCAGCATTTTCTATACATGAGGGGATGTACAGTTTCCAGCAAGCACAAAGTAGTAGAGAGAAGACAAATAATTTTCACACAGGGTTTTGATGATAACATACATTACAGTCTGTTTACAGATTATCTTCTTTCCTTACACAGTCTTTTGCCTGATACAGTGGCTGTACACAGAGTAGAACACTGTACTTTATAATTGCAGTGAAGTGAGGGGCAGGGGTGAATGCTGTACTTGGTCACTTCTCTCCACTATACTTCTGCTGTACAGAGTTTGCTTTTGAACTATCCTGAGCTGTTCTCTAACCCTGGCAGTCTCTGTCCTGAAATGGCAGATCTCTGTAGCTTGACTTTTCTTAGGATACATACACTACACTTTCTGAGCACTACTCCTTCTTCTTTGCAGAGAGACAAGTAGACACTCTTTTTCTTTTGCAGACACAAATACTCACTCCCTGCTTTCCAGCATCCCCTGGGCCAATGCTGGATACTTCCTGCCTCTTGTTGCAAACTTAACTCCACAGTTGCTGGATAATTTTAGATCTAAATATGAAATCCTACTTATTTATTCTATTTTACAAAGTCTACTTATTGGCCGTGTTGATCCAGAGGAAGGCAAAAAACCCGTGTGAGGAATGGGCCAATTATCCTCATATCAGGGGGAAAATTCCTTCCTGATCTCAAATATGGTGATCAGGATGAATCCCAGGATCAAAGGCTCCTAACCTGATTGTCGTGAGAGATTTTCTTTTTAAATATACAACTTATTGTTATATACATAGACTAAAAAAAGTTTGTTTATATAAAATAAACTATTTTTGAATATATTTTTCAATTTTTATAACTTTTTTGGACAACACTTATGTGTAAATTTACTTTTTGATATATTATACTAAACCTATTTTAAGGCCGTATAGATCCAGAGGAAGGCGAAAACCCCCTTTGAGGAATGGGCCAATTATCCTCATATTGGGTGGAAAAATTCCTTCCTGACCCCAAATATGGCGATTAGATTAAATCACAGGATGGGAAGCCGAAATCTCTATCTACAAGCTATGTGTCTATGTGTGGGGATCTTTACTTATTGTCTAGTGTGGGGGTCTATATTTATCATATAGTGTGGATGATGTGGATGTGTTGGGTGAAATAGATACCCGGCCTATGTGGAGCTCAGGGTTAATGTCCTATATTAGACTATTATTCCTCAACTGAACAGATGGACATCAAGCACAGGCAGCTCCTGGGGGCAGAGTATCTTCAGGCTGGATGATCTCAGGTGCCAGCCCAGGATAGGAGGATGCAAAGTGAAGAGTGTGGTGCAGCGTCACGATGGCCGAGCATGAAGATGTTATGGAGAGAGATGGTGTTCTATGGCAGCCGAGGTGACACACAGCAACAGAGACATGAGGCATGGGTCAGGAGGCAAGACGTTCTGGGAAATTGGCACAGGCATTCCCCTATGTAACATCAGATATGATGTATCGATATAATGATTGGTGTCCTGTGGGCACAGCGGTCAAGGTCTTGGATTCTCTCACAGCCCTGATCTTTTCATCCATCTAAGAATAACAGTCATTGTACAGTCATTGGTAATGACAGTAAGTGAAGACAAGGACAATGAAAATTACCACTAGACGAGAAGAACTCCTGATGGGAGTTATTGCTAGACGAGGCCGTTTTTTTACCGGGCCCAACTTGGTGATATGTAATTAAATCCGGCCACGTGGTCTAGGGCTCTCTTTTCCTCCGGCCACTGCATAAGATGGTTCTCCAGAACTGGCCTGAATGGTGTAAATGGAGGCCGTGCTCTCCTTTTCTACAGATCCTTCCAGCTGATGGTGGTAAAGAATGGATGCGCTCTGATGTTCCCACACACACCCAATTGCTCCTGAAGATCTTTGTACAGCAGTTCCTGGAGAAGATGTTTTTCATCAGCATTAAGCCAAGATGGAATTTCAGACTCTTCTTTGTTGACATGTTTGTAGGCCATTTTACTGTTTGAGCCGATATAAAATGGAGAGTGTCCTGTTGCCATCATGGACACCACAATCCCCAGGCTCCAACAATCAACTGCTGTGCTGTATTCTGTTTTGCTAAGCACCTCAGGAGCCATGTAATGGAGATTGCCCGTCACTCCACAGATGGTATTGGAGACGGTGACACCATCTCGGGCGAGTCCCAGGTCGATAATTTGGATGTGGCCATCTCCATCCAACATATTTTGTGGCTTTAGATCTCTGCAATTAAATAGGAAAACAGAATGAGAACTCTTCCCATTGATACTAGAGATGTGAAATGGGTCAGTGCAGGACTGGACGGAGAAGCCAAGATTATAGAGGAGATGGACAGAAGGAGGAGAGTTCTGCTTACCAGTAGACGATGTTGTGTCAATGGAGGAACTGGAGGCCACATACCATCTCTGCTGTGTAGAATTTGATGGAAAGAACAGGAGTGTAGTATCAATGTCATCGTTGTCACTTCTATCCTGCCTGGACCAGATGGCCTTTCATTCCTGTCTCAGCTACATCCCAACCTCAGCTTTTATTATTTTTGTATACCCTCCTTTTTCTCACCTTACGTTGTCAGTATTCAAGTAGCCGCACATGTCAATCATAGCCTTCAGACTCCACCGGACAGATACTCCATGATGAAATATGCATGCTTCCGAAATGATTGTGCGGTATACAGGTGACATATGAATGGACAGTCTCTGGCCGCTAGGAGTATCCGCTGCTCTCTCATAATGATTTTTGTGTTGCCCTCTTTTTTGTAGATGATCTCTACAGCCATCTGGATGTTTTGGCTGGGGACTGATGTCAGGACCACCTGAGGAAATGTACATGGGAGGCAGAAATCAGCTTTATCTACTGCAAAAGGATTAAGAGGTTTGTCAGACTTTTAGTAACAAGGACCTTATAGTAGAACAAAGCTAAACTATCAGCATAATGAACTGTCTGATTCTTGGAACCTCTATGGAGACATCTTAACCCCCTTATGACCAAGAACGTACTGTACGTCCTTGGTAGCCTCTCTCTCCGGTTACCGTGGGCTCTGGTGGTGATGCCTGCACATGTCTGCTGATCTGATCAGCAGAGATGTGTGGCTAACAGGTGCAGGTGGATCGGAAATCCACCTGTGCCTGTAAATCCCTTAGATCGCGCTGTCAAATACTGACAGCGCGATTTAAATGGCAGTGGCGGGGATCGCGCTGTTCCCCGTCACCATTGGTGGCACCCTGACATGATCACAAAGCACCAGTGTTTTGCCATAGTAGCGCGGCGTCAGCTGATGACTCACTTCCTGTGAGAGCCAGAGAAGCGCTGGCACTCACAGGAAAGCAGCATTTCTCATGATCAAAGCGATGCTGCTCTATCAGCAAAAATGAACGAGCAATCAGACACTCCAGTGAAAAAGTTCCCTAGGGGGACTATTAAAATAAATAAAAAATGTCAAAAGTTTTTAAAAATATGAAAAAATAAAAAACCTAAAACTTCAAATCATCCCCCTTTTTGCCCCATTGAAAATAAAACAGTTAAAAAAAATATATACACATATTTGATATCTTTCAGAAATGCTCGATCTATCAAAATCTAAAATCAATTAATCTGATCGGTACACGATATGGCAAGAAAAAAATTCCAAATGCCAAAATTAAGTTTTTGGTTACCCCCAAATGTTTTTTAAAATGCAATGAAAGGTGATCAAAATGTAGCATCTGCACAAAAATAGTATAATAAAAAATGTCAGCTCAAGATGGAAAAAATAAGTAATCACTGATTCCCAGATCCTTAAAAATGAGAACGCTACGGGTCTAGGAAAATGGTGACAAAAGCGCTACCTTTTTTGGACAAACTTCAGAATTTTTTTTAACCTCTTAGATAAAGTAAAAGTATACATGTTTGGTATGTACAAACTCGTACCGATATGAGGCATTACACCAACACATCAGATTTACCATATATTGAACATTTTGAATAAAAGACTCTAACAACTATTGTGGAATTACACTTCCTTTGTACTTTTACCGCACTTTTTTTTTTGCTTCTTTTCCAGTACACTATATGGTAAAACTAATGATTTCTTTCAAAAATACTACTCTTCCCACAAAAAATAAGCCCTCATATGGCAATATTGACAGAAAAATAAAAAAAGTTACGGCTCTCGGAAGAAGGGAAGGAAAAAACGAAAATGAAAAACAAAATGGCCCGGGGTGAAGGGGTTAATGGGGTATTTCACTTTTATCACATGAGTACAAATAGGACAAACACTGGATGGCACTTTGAGTTGATTGGTGTCAGTATTGGTGTTATGTTAATGTTCAGCTGATAATAAAACATAGAGGTCAAAGTATATATTGTATAATGATAACAGCATATATGGACCAGTACATGTATATAAACTATGTCCCCCCACTCCCCACAGACGTGACCCCAGAGATCAGCCCTTCAATGAATCAGATAGCAGCACTACACCTAACTATGGGAATATGATGCGTCAATATGTGAAATACAAAGTGGTCATGGATACAGGGGAGTGTCTGGATGTTTTTTTGTAAACCCAAGAAGTACACTTCAATGAATATCTGCCTACAGAGGAAGACGGATGGCGATAAAATGGCAAACACTTTTATAAATACAAAATATATACTCACTTTACCAAAGCTGCCCCTAACCAAAATTTTGTGGAAGTTAAAGTGGCTCATGTTAAGCCTGGGGCATGGGATGGATGTTCCGGGGTCTCTGCTGCATCCAGGTGTTGGCTCTTTATCATCTTCCAATCCATTGTCTTTGTCCTCCATCCTCTTATTTGAGATTTTCTTGAATTCAGTGGTGTCTCTGTCCTCTTCTCTCTTCCTCTTCTCTTTCTCTTCTCCTGGTTCTCTTCTCCATGTCCAGTGGACGCCATTCTCAGAAATGTCTTTCCTTCTGTAGACCACAGTCTAATCACTTCCATCGACAGTTGAAAGTAAACGGCAGTTGGTCGTGTGCAGGTGATGTCAGAGGTTACAGAACCCTCAGGTGGCAGCTGCCAGGCGGCGGTGCATGGACCTGCTCTGCCCTATACACTGTGATAGGCATCATGGCTGACAGTTTACCATCCAGATTTGAAAGAAAACTTCATGACGGCTTCTAGTGCTGTTTTTCCTATTTCAAAATACATTCTTTTTATACACATATACAGAGATGTAAAAATATACAAAAGAATACAATAAAAAAAACTAACATACTATAACATCCCACATCTTCCCATCACTAATGTATTTCTTCCAGGGTTTCCATATTTAACCAAACAATGATTACTTTTTTCTTTCATGTTATAATGCTATCTCCTATATCGCAGTTACTGGAGATGAGAAAATTAATTTGGTGCAAATATAATTTGCATCAATTCTAACCTCTTCATGACACATGACTGGGAATGTCATGGATTGTGTCACTATAATCCCTATGGGCTGTCGTGGGCAGTCCGTGGCGAGCTGTGCACATGTCAGCTGATTTCAACAGCTGACATGTGTGCCTGCCAGGCGCGAGTGAAATCGCATTTCAACCGCGCCTATTAACCCCTTACTACTATCAAAATCTGACAGCGAGATGCAACAGCGCGCCGCGATAAGCATTAACTTACCCAGCGCCATCGGAAATCACGTGATGTGATCATGTGACTTCCGATAGTTGCCATGGTAGCACAGGGTCATATGATGACTCCTGTAGCTATCATGAGTCACCTTCTCTCACTGCCGGCAGAGCGCAGTGTGTGAGAGGAGAGCTGCTTTTCTCCAGATCTCAGCTGTGTAGCTGTGATCGGGAGAAATGGAAGAGCAATCAGACTGCTGATCCTTATAGCCCCCTAGAGGACCTAGTAAAATAAGAAAAAGTTAAAGAAAAAGTTTTAAATAAAAAAATAAAAAAACCTAAAAGTTCAAATCACCCTTCGTTCGGTCCATTGAAAATTAAAGGGTTAAAAATATGAAAAATATACAAATATTTGGTAGCGCCATGTTCAAAAATACCTGATCTATCAAAATATAAAATCAATTAATCTAGTAAATAGCGTAGCGACAAAAAAATTCCATTCACCAAAATTCCATTTTTTGGTCGCCACAAATTTTGCGCAAAATGCAATTACAGGCGAGCAAAACATATCATCGGCGCAAAAATAGTACCATTAAAAACATCAGCTTGAGGTGCAAAAAATAAGCTGTCAGTGAGCCATAGATCCTGAAAAATGAGAATGCTATGGGTTTTGGAAAATGGTGCAAAAAGTGCGTCACTTTTTTTGGACAAGCTTGTGATTTTTTTTTAACCCCTTAGATAAAAGTAAACCTATACATGTTTGGTGTCCATGAACTCGCACCGACCTGAGACATCACACCAACACATCAGCTTTACCACATAGTGAACACAGTGAATAAAATATCCCAAAAACTATTGTGCAATCACACTTTTTTTTGCAGTTTTTCCGCACTTGAAATTTTTTGCTGTTTTCCAGTACACCATATGGTAAAACATATGGTTTCATTTAACAGTACAATTCGTCCTGCAAGAAACAAGCCCTCATATGCCAAGATTGATGGAAAAATAAAAAAGTTACGGCTCTCGGAAGAAGGGGAGCGGAAAAAAACAAAACGGAAAAACGAAAAATCGCCCAAGGGTGAAGGGGTTCAGGTCAGTTCTTACTGCACGCTTTGCCCTATGTGACCTCCTGACAGGAGACTGTCACTGTCCTTTCACTCTAGCCCCTCCCCACTCTGGGTTAGTCCCAAACATTAACTCTATGTTACCTTATTGTCAAGCAATACAAACTTCATCATTATTAATGCCTGACACGGTTCTCATTACGAATTACATATCATAACAGTAAAATTGGTATCTTCAAGGAGGAACATCTCCTTACTATAATAGAGTTTCAGTTTTCTCTGCTGCAGATTTTTCAGAGCTTGGAATGCTGAGTTGTATATAATCCCGCCCACACCAATGATTGGCAGCTTTCTCTGTAGACTATGTAATGGCAGTACGCTGCTAGTCAGCGGTGGGGCATGTGTGGACTAGAAGGCACGAATCACCTAGTCCGCCAGTGATAATCTCCTGTTGATAAAATACTGATTTTATTGAAACAAAAACGCAGCCAAGTAAGTGAAACATCACTGGAATCAGGGTCTCCATCCCTACATCATGGTGCTCTCAGATTACATAGCAAAAACCTGATGACAGTTTCCCTTTAATTGAATAGAAAAAGTAAAAATGTGAATATTTATATGGATAAGGACTTGTATCAACCACAACTCCTTTGAAAACACTGAAACACAGGACTAGTGTTGCAATTAAGCATCAATACAACTAACACAAGCAATCTAAAACTTTACTTTTTGGGAAAATGTGAATATTATATTTAGTAAAATATGAACTAATTGTACAAAAAACATAAAACTAGGAAGCCATGAGGCATTGAAGGAACATTCAGCTTCATTTCTCCTGGTATTGTGTATATTTTTAGAGTGCCAATGGGCACTAATTTGCTCTATAGATAAAAGAATGAAGAAGCTTATGCAAAGTAGGTACTAGAGATGCAGGAATCAGTGCCAATCCAATCTGTTGTACTGGCCATAGATTAAATGCTTCAGAATGAAATGAATGCTGATTTTCAATTTTATTCTAAAGATATAATTTTTTTTCTCCCCCAATTCAGACCAATTTACATGAACACTGGAGTATCTGGAGATGCCAAACTCTTAGGAACACAGAAATCGCGCTTTTTCTGCTCGGTTTCATCAGATGACATGGGAATTGGTTTATGGTTTGGTTCAAATGTGGACTATACAAAGAAAAGGTTAAACAGCTGGTTGTTAGAAAAATGTTAGGAAATATGATCTGTTCAGTAATTACACAGTATTATTAAAAACAATATAAAGTAAATGAAAAAAGCAAACAAACAAACAAAAAAAAACCACAACAAGCAAAAGCCAACAAAATACAATGTAAAAACAATACAGAAAAATAAGATAATATACAGTACCGGTCAAAAGCTGGGTCACCTGTACGTACAATGGCTTATCTTTCTCTTATTGGCATGTGCACATTTTAGATTCAGACTGAACGCAGTAAAACTGTTACATATGGAAATAAGGAGTAAAGAAACATATGTGAAACAAAACAGACTACCATATTTTTCCAAAAATAAGACACAGTTATAGTTTTTTTTGCTAGGGCTTATTTTCGGGGTAGGTCTTTTTCTTGGAGAAACATGGATGGGGATAAGTTTACCCCCAAAAAAAACAGACCCCCCCCTTCCCAGGAGACTCATATTTACCAGACGTCTGCATAGCTCCCCGGTCCTCCTGTAATGTTTGGCGGGCGTTACCAGCAGGTATGCTCCATTCTGCATCCCCTGCTTCTGGCCGACAGACTCAAAATACATCAAAACGCACACACACTCATACACGCAATTACACATCAGATCTTCACTCAATCACACATCACACACACATACTCACCACATCTGGTGATAAGCATTGCTAGTCTGTTTCACATGTTTCCTTACTTCTAGTTTTCATATACATGTTCTTTCATGATTTTGCTGCTTTCAGTCTGAATCTACAATGTGCATGTTCCACTAAGAAGACAAACCCTTACATGAACAGATGTATCCAAACTTTTGACCGATGGTGTGAAATAAAAATAAAGATATATATATATATATATATATATATATATACATACATACATACATACATACATACATACATACATATATATATATACATACAGTGTATATATATATACATGCAGTATATATATCTTTGTTTTACACCACACCACTGGTCAAAAGTTTGTATACATTTGTTCACGTAAGGGTTTGTCTTGTTCTTACTGGAACATGCACATTGTAGATTCAGACTGAAAGCAGCAAAATCATGAAAGAACATGTACATGAAAACAAAACAAGAAGTAAGGAAACGTGTGAGGCAAACTAGAATATATATATATATATATATATATATATATATATATATATATATATATATATCCAAAGGAGAAAGAAAGTCGCACTCCAGATGATCACCATATCACTCTGTCTTTATTGCAGGGGAAACATGAATGTACAAGCAGTGGGGAGGGTGAGACAAGCCATACAACACCGGACGACGGCGTGCCATTTCCACTGGACCCGTGGAAGCTAAGTTCTAGCGAAACGGCATGTCGTCGTCCGGCGTTGTATGGCTTGTCTCACCCTCCCCACCGCTTGTACCTTCATGTTTCCCCTGCAATAAAGATGGAGTGATATGGTGATCATCTGGAGTGCGACATTCTTTCTCCTTTGGATTTATCTTGGTCTTCACCGCAAGTCTGCACCATGATCCCCTCCATGGCTCAGTAGGGCTCAAGGAGCTGAACGTGTAGTAACACGCGGAGTAGGTGGTGCACCGGGACTCTTACCTCTTTCATATATATATAAATATATATATATATATATATATATATATATATATACACACATACATACATACATACATACATACATACATGTATATATACTGTGTATATATACTGTGTATATATATATATATATATATATATATATATATATATACAGTACAGACCAAACGTTTGAACACACCTTCTCATTCAAAGAGTTTTCTTTATTTTCATGACTCTGAAAATTGTAGATTCACATTGAAAGCATCAAAACTATGAATTAACACATGTGGAATGAAATACTTAACAAAAAAGTGTGAAACAACTGAAAATATGTCTTATATTCTAGGTTCTTCAAAGTAGCCACCTTTTGCTTTGATTACTGCTTTGCACACTCTTGGCATTCTCTTGATGAGCTTCAAGAGGTAGTCACCGGAAATGGTTTTACAACAGTCTTGAAGCAGTTCCCAGAGATGCTTAGCACTTGTTGGCCCTTTTGCCTTCATTCTGCGTTCCAGCTCAACCCAAACCATCTCGATTGGGTTCAGGTCTGGTGACTGTGGAGACCAGGTCATCTGGCGTAGCACCCCATCACTCTCCTTCTTAGTCAAATAGCCCTTACACAGCCTGGAGGTGTGTTTGGGGTCATTGTCCTGTTGAAAAATAAATGTTGGTCCAACTAAACGCAAACCGGATGGAATAGCATGCCGCTGCAAGATGCTGTGGTAGCCATGCTGGTTCAGTTTGCCTTCAATTTTGAATAAATCCCCAACACTCTCACTAGCAAAGCTCCCCCACACCATCACACCTCCTCCTCCATGCTTCACGGTGGGAACCAGGCATGTATAGTCCATCCGTTCACCTTTTCTGCGTCGTACAAAGACACAGTGGTTGGATCCAAAGATCACAAATTTGGACTCATCAGACCAAAGCACAGATTTCCACTGGTCTAATGTCCATTCCTTGTGTTTTTAGCCCAAACATGTCTCTTCTGCTTTTTGCCTATCCTTACCAGTGGTTTCCTAGCAGATATTTTACCATGATGGTCTGCTGTTCAATGTCTCCTCGTAACAGTTGTTCTAGAGATGTGTCTGCTGCTAGAACTCTGTGTGGCATTGACCTGGTCTCTAATCTGAGCTGCTGTTAACCTGCGATTTCTAAGGGGTGCTTCACACACAGCGAGCTCGCTGCCGAGATCGCTGCTGAGTCACGCTTTTTGTGACGCAGCAGTGACCTCATTAGCGATCTCGCTGTGTGTGACACTGAGCAGCGATCTGGCCCCTGCTGCGAGATCGCTGCTCGTTACACACAGCCCTGGTTCGTTTTCTTCAAAGCCGCTCTCCTGCTGTGACACACAGATCGCTGTGTGTGACAGCAAGAGAGCGACAAATGAAGCGAGCAGGGAGCAGGAGCCGGCGTCTGACAGCTGAGGTAAGCTGTATCCAAGATAAACATCGGGTAACCAAGGTGGTTACCCGATATTTACCTTAGTTACCAGCCTCCGCAGCTCTCACGCTGCCTGTGCTGCCGGCTCCGGCTCTCTGCACATGTAGCTGCTGTACACATCGGGTTAATTAACCCGATGTGTACAGCAGCTAGGAGAGCAAGGAGCCAGCGCTCAGTGTGCGCGGCTCCCTGCTCTCTGCACATGTAGCTGCATTACACATCGGGTTAATTAACCCGATGTGTAATGCAGCTAGGAGAGCAAGGAGCCAGCGCTCAGTGTGCGCGGCTCCCTGCTCCCTGCTCACACTGGTAACTAATGTAAACATCGGGTAACCATACCCGATGTTTACCTTAGTTACCAGTGTCCGCAGCTTCCAGACGCCGGCTCCGTGCAAGCGCAGCGTCGCTTGCACGTCGCTGCTGGCTGGGGGCTGTTCACTGGTCGCTGGTGAGATCTGCCTGTTTGACAGCTCACCAGCGACCATGTAGCGATGCAGCAGCGATCCTGACCAGGTCAGATCGCTGGTCGGATCGCTGCTGCATCGCTAAAGTGTGAAGGTACCCTTAGGCTGGTGACTCGGATAAACTTATCCTCCGCAGCAGAGGTGACTCTTGGTCTTCATTTCCTGGGGTGGTCCTCATGTGAGCCAGTTTCTTTGTAGTGTTTTTGCCACTGCACTTGGGGACACTTTCAAAGTTTTCCCAATTTTTCGGACTGACTGACCTTCATTTCTTAAAGTAATGACGTCCACTCATTTTTCTTTACTTAGCTGCTTTTTTCTTGCCATAGTAAAAATTCTAACAGTCTATTCAGTAGGACTATCAGCTGTGTATCCACCAGAGTTCTGCACAACACAACTGATGGTCCCAACCCCATTTATAAGACAAGAATCCCACTTATTAAACCTGACAGGGCACACCTGTGAAGTGAGAACCATTTCCGGTGACTACCTCTTAAAGCTCATCAAGAGAATGCCAAGAGTGTGCAAAGCAGTAATCAAAGCAAAAGGTGGCTACTTTGAAGAACCTAGAATATAAGACATATTTTCAGTTGTTTCACACTTTTTTGTTAAGTATTTCATTCCACATGTGTTAATTCATAGTTTTGATGCCTTCAATGTGAATCTACAATTTTCAGAGTCATGAAAATAAATATAACTCTTTGAATGAGAAGATGTGTCCAAACTTTTGGTCTGTACCGTATATACATTCAAAAAGACAGAGAATTAAATAACTGCATACAATAAATGTAATAAAAAGTAAAGTGTCGGTACCATAAAGGCTGCCTTGTGCTCATGGAGGACTCAAAACGACGTCAAGATAGTTAATGAGATGTAGCCCAAAGGTCAAATGGCTTCTTATAAAGGTCAACAAGCTTCAAGGTTCCTATCCTGGGATAAAGGTGTGAAGTGGTTGTTTGATTCAGAACCCCAAAGACGGACAATTTTTTTCTGACCTTGTCTCGTTATTTTTGCCCCTGGTTTCACTTCACTCCAAGCTTTGGGACCAGAAATGATCAGTCGTCTGACACTTTATAGTGCAAAGCAATGCTTTAATCTCCTATAAAGTGTTATGTTGTAATTAAAATAACAGGTATCTATAAAACGTAAGTAAAATTGCAGAAAACCATCTAAATTATGTCACATCCAGCATTAAAACATACTCAAAGCCCCTGAATGCAATACTGAAGGGTAATGTATTACAGATGACTCATAATGTCTTTTATAAACTCCCAAGAAGAGATATTGTGCTAATATAAAGCGTGCCGCTGATGGTATCACAGGGACCGCTTCTCAGTATTTGTGGTGTTCGCTGAAGAAAAAAATGTAATGCAATAATATATGTGGTGGGAGTATAGCCTGAAGGTTATGAGATATGATTCAGTGTCTTTATGATCGGACCCAACACATATATTCTGTATAATATGATATCACACTATGCAACATCTACAGTATATCCACTATAAAGACGTAGTATTAAGGAACTCATTTATATCAACATTGTACAAGTCTCAGTTTGGCCAGGATTTTAACATTGATGACGTATCCTTAGGGATACTTTGCACACTACGACATTGCAGGTGCGATGTCGGTGGGGTCAAATCGAAAGTGACGCACATCCGGCATCACTGTCGACATCGGAGTATGTAAATCCTTTTTACTACGATTAACGAGCGCAAAAGCGTCGAAATCATATCATCGGTGTAGCGTCGGTCATTTCCATAATTTCGGAAGGACCGATATTACGATGTTGTTCCTTGTTCCTGCGGCAGCACACATCGCTGTGTGTGAAGCCGCAGGAGCGAGGAACATCACCTTACCTGCGTCCCGGCTGCAATGAGGAAGGAAGGACGTGGGCGGGATGTTTACGTCCCACTCATCTCCGCCCCCTGCTTCTATTGGCCGCCTGCCGTGTGCCGTCGCTGTGACGCCGCACGACCCGCCCCCTTAGGAAGGAGGCGGTTTGCCGGCCAGAGCGACGTCGCAGGGCAGTTAAGTGCATGTGAAGCTGCCGTAGCGATAATGTTCGCTACGCCAGCTATCACAAGATATCGCAGCTGCGACGGGGGCGGGGACTATCGCGCTCAGCATCGCTACCATCGGCTTGCGATGTCGTAGTGTGCAAAGTACCCCTTAGAATAGGTCATCAATGTCTGCTCAATGGGGATGCGACATCCGGCACCCCGCCGATCAACTGTTCCCAGTGCTGCCGCTGGAACTACTCAGCATAGCTCCATCAACGTAATAATGGCCATGGCCGGATACTGCACATCTGACTCTATTAATTCAATAAGGGGACGGATGTGCAGTACCAAGCCCTGGCCACTATGCCTATACAGTTAACAAATCTGCGCTGTTAAGCTAGGCAACTGAGTAATTACCGCCAACGCCGGTACCTGAAACAGCAGATCTGCTGAGGAATATCGGTTGTCGCACCCTCACCGATCAGACATTGACGACCTATCCTAAAGGGGGCTTTACACGTTGCGATATCAGTACCGATGTCACTAGCGAGCGTACCCTCCCCCTTCGGTTGTGCGTCACGGGCAAATCGCTGCCCGTGGCGCACAGCATCGCTAACACCCGTCACACGGACTTACCTTACCTGCGATGTCGCTCTGGCCAGCGAACCGCCTCCTTTCTAAGGGGGCGGTTCGTGCAGCGTCATAGCGACGTCACTAAGCGGCTGCCCAATAGCAGAGGAGGGGCAGAGATGAGCGGCCGAAACATGCCGCTAACTTCCTTCCTTCCTCATTGCCGGTGGATGCAGGTAAGGAGATGTTCGTCGTTCCTGCGGTGTCACACATAGCGATGTGTGCTAGCGCAGGAAAGGAACGACGAACAACATTGTACCTGCAGCAGCAACGATATTTTGAAAAGGAGCAACGTGTCAACGAGCAACGATTTTTCACGTTTTTGCACTCGTTGATCGTCACTCCTAGCTGTCACACGCTGTGATGCTGCTAACGGCGCCGGATGGGCGTCACTAACGACGTGTCCCCGACGATATATCGTTAGCGATGTCGCAGCGTGTAAAGCCCCCTTAAGGAAAGGTCATCAATGTTAAAGTCTGGGATAAGCTTTAAGCTTCCTGGTTAAGGTTTTCTGCTCTTCATATATTAAAAAAAAAATATCTATATAGATAATTGTCACATAGATTAAGAAAAGTACGTTGTTCATATAGAGCCATATACTACCCACCATTCAACATAGTCCAAAACGTGTCCATATCTACATTTTTCTTTAACTATCAGGTTCAAAATGTATTCTGATGATATTATGACAGATTTGATAATAATAATAATAATAATAATAATAATAATGTCATATGGAAATTATAGTAATTGTTAAAGAATTATTATTAATATTATTATTATTATTAATAATAATAATAATAATAATAATAATAATAATAATAATAATAATAATAATAATAAGGAAATTATAGTCATTGTCAAAGTAATAATAATAATAATAATAATAATAATAGCATGGTAATATTAGTCATGATTAAAAAATGTATAATATGCCTATAATAATAATAATAATAATAATAATAATAAGCATAATAATAAGCAGAATCATCATAATAATAAAATGATAGCCATTATTAAAGTATTTTGTAAATTTAATAATAATAATAATAATAATAATAGTAATAGTAATAATAATACGGTAATAATAATACTAGCATAGCAATATTAGTCATGTACATATAAAATAATAATGATAATAATAATAATAATAATAATTATATTGCAATGATAGGCATTATTAAAGTACTATGTAATCATAATAATTATAATAATAATATAAATAATATAAATAATAATAATAATATATGGAAAATATAGTAATTTTTAAAATAATAATAAGGGAATCATAGTCATTGTCAAAGTAATAATAATAATAATACTAATAGCATGGCAATATTAGTCATGATTAAAAAAAATGTATGATATGCATATAATAATAATAATAATTATAATAAGCATCATCATCATAATGAAATGATAGCCATTATTAAAGTATTATGTACTATAATAATATAACTATAATGTATAATAACAATAATAATAATAATAATAATAATAATTTTTAGTTACATACAGTAGTTGCATAGTTACATAGGTTGAAAAAAGACCTAGGTACATCTAGTTCAACCTTCCTCTACCCAGTATACATTTAGTCACTAAATAATTTATAACCGACAATGTTGTGTAGTGAGGAAATCATCCAGCCCTGATATAAAAGCTGTTATAGTATCTGCCATTACTACCTCTTGTGGTCGGCATTCCACAGTCTGACGGCTCTAACTGTAAAGAACCCTTTCCTATTTAGGTGTCGGAATCGCTTTTCTTCCACTCGCAGTGAGTGTCCCCTGGTCCTTAGTATTGTCTTTGGAAGAAATTAGTCATGTGCCAGTCCTTTATATTGACCACACATGTATTTATACATATAAATGAGATCTCCTCTGAGACGTCTTTTTTCTAAGCTAAACATATCTAACTTTTTCCACCTCTCATGATCGGTTCCATTCCTAATTATGACACAGTTTATTTTTCCGTGCATGTTGGTTGTTCTAACTTCTCCATTCCTTGTAGTAGTCTAGTTACCCGCCTTTTAACTGACTCTAATAATAATAATAATAATAATAATAATAATAATAAAAAATGAACATTTAGATCCTGCAAAACCATAATAATATAAATCTCATTTTTTTCTTTAAACTTCATAAAGAATATTTGCCTTTACACAATAAAGAATAACAATATGCCTTTGCTTTAGATGTCTTAGATAATTGACAATATTTTTAATATTTGCACATTATTCGATATCAGGATTTCATTACCTCTGGAAATGACACATCTGTTACTGCAGTAATTACGGAAGAATAAAATTGCCCATTGTAGCAAACAGTAATAAATATTATGTTAATTAAATATTGACAAGGCAGAGACAAGATTGCCATCAGCAGGATTTACAACCAGCCGATTAATTACTTCTTTTATAGGAAATGCAGCCAATGGCTATTTAAGTCTTTTGCATTCATTTCAGTGTTATAACCTGTGGATTCCACTATTCTCGCTTTTCTGTGTTATATATTCACAGTGTTACATGAAATTTAGAGCGTGGAGCTTGGACGTCGCCTTTTTCTACAAATAAAGGAAAGGCAGATCATTTTTTCAGGAATTAACAAGCTCTCAGAATTCACAATCTAATTGGAGCGCATTTCATATTAACGGTTGCTCATCTTTAATTTCCCTCGTTTATGCCATTAGGTATCAGTTAAGCATGCTTTGTTTTTAATTAGCTCGCATTTCAGTTCCATTTACCGTCATATACCATGTCTGATTCTCATTACTGATTCTACAGGATATTTTTCCCGCTGGTCTAAAACTTTTTTTTCCCCAGACTATTTACACAAATGTAATTTAGATGCATTTTAGGGTAGTAGAGTCTTATTCCAAAGAGGGGCTTGCTGCCCAGTAGACATCTCTTATGACCTGCACAATTTCCTTTATGCTAAATCGACAACAAACTTTATATATTAAGTAGCGAAATGGGGCCAATTGTTGCATACAACCACATAAAAATAGACCCCAAATAGTGGTGTTGGCTTTTTTGGGGGGTGAATTGGGGAGTGATACTGACCAAAGATACTAGGAAGATGCTAGAGCGGGCCTGTTATATGGGGAAGTTGGGTGGCAATTGGCCATATGTGGTTTACTGCCAGAGGTGCTAGATGGTTTGAGGTAGTTATGGGTCAACTGGGAATGACAATACTTCCCTCTGTGGTGAGGTAGAATGTAACTAGAGGATTGTTAAATCTGTGTAGTGGTGTAGTGGCATGGAGTCATAAAACATTACTGAAAGGCCTGTAAAGAGCTCAGGGAACTGGTCTCCTGTTGGAACAAGTCTTGACCTTAGAGCTGAGGTCGACATGAAACATGACTGAAAGGCCTGTAAAGAGCTGAGGGAACTGGTCTTTTGTTGGAACAAGTGTTGACCTTAGGGTACTTTCACACATCCGGATTTTGGCTCTGCGGCACAATACGGCGTTCTGCAGAAAAACCGCAACCGGCTTTTGTAACGCCGATTGCGGTTTTTTTTGCATTGACTTACATTAGTGCCGCATTGTGCCGTAGGGGCTTGCGTTCGGTCCGGTTTTTGCCGCATGCGGCAGATTTAGCCGATGCGGCGGCCGGATCGAACGTACCCTGCAACGTTTTTTGCTCCGGCAAAAAACACCGCATCGCGCCGCATCCGGCCGCTGCGGCGCATTTTTCAATGCATCCCTATGGAGGCCGGATGCGGCGCGATGCGGAAAAAACCGCATCCGGTCGCCGCATGCGGTATTTTCCACTGCGCATGCTCAGTAGCATGCCGCAACCGGAAAAAACCGGACCGGCCGCATGTAAAAACTGATGCAAAGGATGCGGTGTTTTCACCGCATCCGTTGCATAGTTTTCACAGCCGGATTGAGCCGCAGGGCTCAAACCGGATGTGTGAAAGTAGCCTTAGAGCTGAGGTCGTCATTAAACAATACTGAAAGGCCTGTGAAGAGCTGAGGGAACTGGTCTCCTGTTGAGCACGTCTTGACCTTAGAGCTGAGAGCATCATGAAACATTACTGAAAGGCCTGTAAAGAGCTGAGGGAACTGGTCTTTTGTTGGTACAAGTCTTGACGTTAGAGCTGAGGTCATCATGAAACATTACTGAAAGGCCTGTAAAGAGCTGATAGAACTGGTCTCCTATTGGAACAAGTCTTGACCTTAGAGCTGAGGTCGGTTCAGCTTCTGCTTAGTCAGACCCTTACTGATCTGAGGGTGATAGAGTTGTGACAAATGGGAGAAGGGCATGAAAAAATTTTTGTATGGGCTTCAGCCTAACTGCTGATGGTTAAGGTGTATCATTTGTGTGTGTGGTTACCTCTACAAGTCTGCTGGCATCTGTAGAAAAGATTCAGTATAATTGGGAACCATAGTAGGTGAGAGTGGTAAACTCAAACCAAGGCATTGTCAGGCCCTGAAGTGATGTTGTCGAGCCCTGAAGTGAGGTTGTGGAAATCCTCTGGACAAGTAGGGACTATAGTGGAGGTCTGGTTTCCCTAAAGATCTAATGGTCATGTCACACACAACGACAGCGACGATGACGTCGCTGCTAAGTCACCATTTTCTGTGACGTAGCAGCGACCTTGCTAGCGATGTCGCTGTGTGTGACATCCAGCAACAACCTGGCCCCTGCTGTGAGGTCGCCGGTTGTTGCTGAATGTCCTGGACCATTTTTTCGTCATTGCTCTCCCACTGTGAAGCACAGATCGCTGTGTTTGACAGCGAGAGAGCAATAAACTGAATGTGCAGGGAGCAGGAAGCCGGCTTCTGCAAACGCTGGTAAGCTTTGCTTGGTTACCCGATATTTACATTCGTTACCAGCGTCTGCAGCTTCTTGAAGCCGGCTCCCTGCACACGTAGCCAAGGTACACATCGGGTAACTATAAGCAAAGCGGTTTGCCTATTAACCCGATGTGTACTCTGGCTACAAGTGCAGGGAGCCAGCGCTAAGCGGTGTGCGTTGGTAACCACGGTAAATATCGTGTAACCAAGTGAAGCACTTTGCTTGGTTACCCGATATTTACCTTAGTTACCAAGCGCAGTATCGCTTCTGGCTGGTGGCTGGTCACTGGTGAGATCTGCCTGTTTGACAGCTCACCAGCGACCATGTAACGACGCAGCAGCGATCCTGATAAAGTCAGATCGTCGTCGTGATCGCTACTGCGTCGCTACGTGTGACCTAGGCTTAAGATGAAGCTTAAACTGTGGGATTTAGACAATGGAAGGGGTGGTCTAGCTAGAGATGTTGTGAGACATGGGGTCTAAGTGGAAAGCTATTTAGCTGTCAGAGTGGTTGTTTGTGTTTGAGGAGAGGACATTAAGAAGTGTCTGGATGTTCTGTGGTCATAGTGCTGATAGGGTATAAGAGCCTCTAAAACTTAAACCTAAACCTTGAAAGGCAGACGGTGGTAATAGAGGGACAGGGAGCCAAGTTAAAAAAACGTTAACATCCTTATCATTAATCAACCTTGGAGAAAACTCAAAGTTCTGTTTGTTATCAAAGTATAAAAAAAAACGACTTAAAGGGAACCTGTCACCAGATGTTTATAATAATAATAATTGTATTCATTTATATAGCGCTATTAATTCAACAGCACTTCACATACATTGGCAATACTGTCCACATTGGGGCTCACAATCTAAAGTCCATATCTGTATGTCTTTGGAGTGTGAGAGGAAACCGGAGTACCCGGAGGAAACCCACGTAAACACGGGGAGAACATACAAACTCCTTGCAGATGGTGTCCTTGGTGGGATTTGAACCCAGTACCCCAGCGCTGCAAGACTGCAGTGCTAACCACTGAACCACCGTGCCGCCCTTATACTCACCTAACGGTCTGTGCGGAGCAGACTGGTCGGATAGGCGTCTTCTTTCTCCGGGTCCCGCGCCTCCTCTTTCGGCCATTTTTGTCCTCCTTCTGAAGCTAGTGTGGATGACATCATCTACACTAGCTGGCATTGAGGTCCCGCGTAGGTGCACTACAATACTTTGATCTGCCCTACTCAGGGCAGATCAAAGTGCGCCTGCGCAGGACCTCAATGTCGGATCGTGTGTATGACGTAGAACACGTTGTCCACACTAGCTTCACAAGGAAAACAAAGATGGCCAAAAGAGTAGGTGCGGACCCGGAGAATTGAGACGCCCATCCGACCAGTCTGCTTTGCACCGACCGTTAGGTGAGTATTATAAACATCCGGTCACAGGTTTCCTTTAAAAAGAACAGTGCAAGGTTATAACAAACTCGGCACCTAAAAAGCGAAAATAATATTTCAAGGGGCAATGTAGGCTAAATTTATTGGAAAAAACAAAATTGTGGAAAATTGGTGCCAGATAAGAAAATTCTGTTTCCAAAGTAGCCCAAAACAATGCTTTAAGAACAACCAACAGTACTCATTTAACAATATATTTGGTTTATCAATATAACCATCATGATTGATATGTTATGGTTTTTACAAAAATACTATCTGTCCGTGATTTTTTTTTTTTATAAACTGTCCAGGAAAAATAAAAAGCCAAGTTGGCAGCCCTGACTGTAAGGACTGTGAAAGAAATGATCTCTCATTTCACAGCTGAAACCATTAATGTGAATTTGTTTCCAGATTTAAAATAAACTGCATACATTGTTATATATGAACGAGTAGGTGTGCCGGGCCGCTCGGGCACCGCACTCCTTCACCAAGGAGACTCTGTGTGTGCGGATGTGACTTCGGGTGGGGTGCATGACACTTACTGGTTTCTTCAGGCCAGTGTCCATCACCCCTTGCCCAGTTGTCGTCGTAAACAGTCAGTAACACATCCAAAACTTGAGTTCACTTGGCAAAACAGAATCGCTCACACCGTTATGACAGACATGGCCTTCCTTTCCTTCCTTCCTCTCTGTGTGGTTTACTGCTCCTCGACCTGCCCCCCCAGCTATTTTGGACCTCATCTTCAAGCTCCAGGGTCTGTCCCCTTTCCTCTTATTCCTCACACCTGCGTCCAATGCCTCTCTAGCCAGATGACTCTCTAAGCCTGCCTGGGTGAGATGTATGCTCCTTACCTCAGGGTTCCCTGACCACTCTTAGCACCGAGATCACGCAGTTTCTCTCTAGAACCCTATACTCTACTGTTCCCTCTCGAGACCTCTCTACGGTCTTCCTTCCCTCATTTGCCACTACCCATTTGACCCTACCTTTTCCACTCTTCTGCTATCCCAACCCAACCACTTGGTGGCACCACCTGGTAACAGTCCCGCTCTACTGCAGTTTGAACCTGCACCCAACTAGGAGCATTACATTTTAACATATACAAATCAATTGGTATAACATATAGAATACATAGTATAAACAGTACAGGGGTATCATGATTCCTATGTGCAGAGCGTTTTGTAGGATGAATGCTCTGCTGGTTGTTTCACAGCATTGGGTTTCACGCTGGTCCTGAGAGGTGCTCACGCAGATGCTTCTCATTCCCGGTGATTGCTCTGCTTCATTACGGAACGTGTTAGCTCAGGACACCACCAGTCATACTTCCTGGTTACAGTTGTTTTGTTGGCTCCTGTAGTGCTCAGTGTTCAGATCTTGGCCTCTTGATTCCGGACTTTTGCTGACCTGTCTCTGCATGTCCCCCCCCTGTTTCTGTTGTTACTTCCCAGCTTCTGACCTCAGACTTCCTCCTGACTATGTCTCCGTCTGCTCCCTGTATTTTGGTACATACTCTTCTGGAACCCTGACCTTCGGCTTGAACTTTGACCTCGTCTCTGTCTACCTCCCGTGTACTGTCGTGCCCTCCTGGTTTATGATCTCGACCTGTCTGATCACCTCTCCATTTACTGCATGCAAGTAGTTTCTAGCACCGCCTAGTGACAGTCATCACAAGGGGCAAGTCCATCCTACATATATATTTATCTGCAATAAATGCTCACATAAATATGAAGGTAATGCAGCCATTTTGACATGCATTTTCAACTTAAGTACACCAGCCTCATGAGGTC
The DNA here is from genome assembly GCF_048569485.1 of Anomaloglossus baeobatrachus. NCBI lineage: Eukaryota > Metazoa > Chordata > Amphibia > Anura > Aromobatidae > Anomaloglossus > Anomaloglossus baeobatrachus. Next base: position 137,997,668 of record NC_134363.1, on the reverse strand, counting down.
TAAGAGAACCTTTTAATCATGTATTGTGTTTTCATTTTGATTTCTAGTGACTGATCTGCTTTAAGAAACATGTGTACGCTGTACAAAAACTGGGGATCCTCATTTAAAAGGCGAGTGTTTGGTTTTATGTAGAAAAGCTGGAAAGAGTTAATCTAGCAATCCCCAGGTCAGTGCCATGTGGTTTACATGGCTCGTGCACACTTGTCCTGGATGTGTTGACTAACTCAGGGCCATTCCCGTTCATCACTGCCTCTTCAGATTTAAACCTGAGCCCTTTAGCTTACCGCTGATCTCTAACAGCAATTGCCCTTTGCAATTCCACTTGGAATATGGTTTTTATGTCGATTAACATAGTCTTGACCTTTTCTGCATGAAAGGGCTGCGGGCTGGCTACACCTTCTGAATTCAATTCACACGACAGCAGCCGCGCTCCGGCCCGGTGTAAATCAGCTTCTCTAAGGCACTGCGAGATAACCATGGCTTCAGGAACTGTATGCTTTCTCCTTGTTCTGGGCTTATTTCAGAATTTCTACCTCAATTTCAGAAAATCAAATTCCCTTAATAGAATTAATACACTATTAAGGTGATATTTATGACATATTATCATTTCTCTATATATCTCCCTTACCTTAAAGGGATAATATCAGATAATATCAGCGCTACCCTTTTTTTCCTGTTTTTCCTTCACTGGACCAAACTATTTATGTGTGCATGTGTCCTTTTAGGTAAGGGGAATTATCAAGCAAACGGTGAAAGGGAAGGGAAACCCTGTGTGTAGGGAAGGGAATGATGGGGACCCCTGACCAAACCTACCGCTGATCCCTGGGGTCCCTCACCACCCTAGATAGGTTTCGCACCTATGCACCGACCCAGATACCTGACTCTAGGTATCCCTAGTGCTGGCCCTAAATAGGGAACAGGTAGGATGAGCTCTTCGTCAATCCCACTAAACACTACAGAAGACACAAGGAGGACACACAGGGGGAAAAACATCAACTACAGTGTAACCTCAGTTTACGAGTAACTTGGTGTGCGAGTATTTCGCTATACGAGTAAAGCTTGCTGTAAATTTGTAACTGAGTTTACGAGCAAGCTTTGCTGTACGAGCAAATACTCACTGCATACACTTCCGGTTCCGTACTTTCACCGCGCTCTGACCCGCTATTGCAGTCCGCACAAACACACGCACACACATATTATGCTCACCTTACCTTCCGTTCCCTCGCCGGCCTCCTGGTTCTTGTAGTTTGCCGGTACAGGATGTGTATCCGGTACCCATCGTGATGATGGAGGAACTTCTGCTGTCAGACGCTTCTCAAAGGCAGCGTGCTGACCAATCAGAGGCAAGCGGCTCATGCCTTTGATGTCAGCGCGCCGGCAGCGGAAGCTCCGGCATCGGTCGCGATGGTTACCCGATACACATCCTGTACCGGCAGATTACAAGAACCAGGAGGCCGGCGAGACAACGGAAGGTAAGGTGAGCATAATATATGTGTGTGTGTGTGTAATGGCACAATAGGGGACCAGGATGGGACATTGAACAAGTTGTGGAATGAATTGTCAGAGCTTGCATTTTTTTCCTATGGGAAATCTTGGTTTGCTAGACGAGTAACTTGGTTTACAAGCACACTCCCGGAACGGAGTGTTCTCGTAAACCAAGGTTCCACTGTACTTATCTACAGATGACTCGGGTAGAAGTTCAGCAGAGCTGAACATTCCACATCAGTTTGACTGATAAATTATAAAAGGCTTATTTGTTAGATATTTTGCCTGTACGTAATGTTTAATAGCTATTAAATGTTTATTTATTAATTTATTTAATTTATTTAATGTCTTCTATACTGATATTGAGACCTTTCGGGATAAGGGTGGCCAGTTTAAAAATCCAATAACTTTCTCTCTGAATGAGATTCCTGAACTTCTCGGTGGTGGAGTCTGGAATCTGCTCCAGAATAGAAGCTTTAAGACCTGCCGGGTGCTTGCCATGTTAATTACTTATCAGTCATACTGATGTGGAATGTGCCTATTATCCGTGGTACAGCAGTATATCCAATTTAATAGTCTCACCAATTAGTTCACCCTCTTTTACATCATATATTTATATTCATGAGTCCATCACAATTTTGTTCATGCACCTGTACCAATATAGGTTCATATATTGTGTATATATTTTATAATATTTTTATGGTATTTTTATCATTTTCATTGGATTTTAATTATCATAGTCTTTTTAAAAAATTATGTTCTTAATTTAACAGTCATTTTATGATGTCAGTGCATCCATATTGTAATTACCCTAACAAGCTCCAACACCATTTGGGTGCATACGTGGATGGGCTATCCATTTATTGTATATACACCGGAAGGGGTCAGTCCGTCCCCGTAATGAGTAGTGTTTGACTATTCCCTATTTTTATTACTAATAAATTGTTTCATCTTCAGCCACATTGTCACTTGCACTCATTTTGATGAGCAGCGCACACCATATAGCAATTTTCCTTTTTTTTCTCCATATATCTGCACCCACTTTTCTGTGGGTGAGCGGTGGTGCTGAAGCCATCAGATTGGCATACATGTGGCCACTCTAAACCTCCACTACCAATGGTGGTTCATGCATTTAGCCAAATGGCAACACCGACTAACTCAGTGGTTATTTGTAGCGAGGTCATCCAGGTCTGTGTCTCACCACGTGGTGATGAGTCACCGACCTCCTATCTCTGTGTATGCTCGGCTGGTCCATCACAACCGTGCCTGCTCTACAGACTGCAGGAGGCTCTCCCACAGCGTTCACTACTGGGAGATCCGCAAGCAGCGTTCTCCATTTCTCGAGTGACAGCAGCCACCTCAACCCAAGGGGAGGATCCATCACCTGCAGATACACGCTCCAAACAGTGTTGTGCCTGCAGCACAACATATACAGGTGTGTCAATTCCACCCCTAAACTTCTCCACCAGTCTCTTAGGAGTTTACACGGAAGCGCCCCTCTTTTCTTTTTCATTATACAATGCTATATGCAAGTTGGGACAAAGATAAAAGAATGGGATGGGAAAATTTTGTGCTGAGGGAAAAAGGCTTTTCCCTCAGCACCCAGCTTTCCCATGCTCTGCTATACATCTTTACCTCAGCACCCAGCTTTCCCATGCTCTGATATCATGGGAAACTTGGTGCTGAGGGAAAGATGTATATGAGAGCATACGAAAGCTGCATGCTGAGGGAAAGATGTATAGCAGAGCATGGGGATGGTGCGGGCGGAGGACATTATGGATATCAGAACATAGGAAAGATGGGTGCTGATAGAAAGAGGGATTTCAGATCATGGGAACCATGGGTGCTGAGGGAAAGATCCAAGTGTCAGTGACACTATTCTGTACCCCGAGTGTCACTGAAGGGGGATATATGACCATGATGGGGGACATATGGGCCCAGGATGGGGGACATATGAGCTCAGGATGAGGGTCATACGGGCACAGGATGGGGGACATGAGGGCCCAAGATGAGACATATAAGAGCCAGGATGGGGGTCATACTTTATGTTCCTCCTGGACCTTTAGGTCCCCATCCAGGCCCTTATGTCCACCCATCCATAGTCTGTATGTCTCCCCATCCTGGGCCCATATGTTTCCCCATCCTGGGCCCTTCTGTCCCCCCCATTCTGAGCTTTTATGTCCCCCATTGTTTTTCTTTATTTCCCTCATCCTGGGTCCTCATGTTACTGTACCGCCCCGCGGGCTCGGCTGCGACCGCTGAGCCGCTCGGATCTGTGCTCGTACGGTGGGTGGTGGCTCGAGCCTCTCACGGACCCGGGGGTCACGTCGCTCTGCAAGGGAGTTGGCGCTACACGCAGGGACTTGACGGGGTGGTTCCACGGCCGGGGCCGCGGTGGTTTGGTTTGGGATGTAAGTACGTGACGCCACCCACAGGTTGTGGTGAATAGATGGACACCACCGCTGCTGTTAACTAGGCCTCCCGGGGACGGTGTTGCGCAGCTTGGTGTTGACCCCTCCGTGGGTAGGGGAACGATGTCCCTGGGGGCCCGAGGGAGGTGCTGAGGCGGGGGAGCGGGTGCGTGCTGGGTGCTGATGCGGTGCGGCGCGCGGCCCGAATGCACTGGTGTACTCACTATGACACAATACACTGGAGTCTCTGGTAAACCAAACGGGGTGATGAACGAGGCCCGCAGCCGGCTGCAGCTTCTTCCAGAATAGGTTGGTGATTTCCGCCTTTCTCCTGCACCTTCTTGTAGGAATGTTTTGACTCCTATGCCTAAGCAACGGTAGTCCGCTCCCTGACTTGTATTTGCCGTAGGAGCCCGTTTGCCCGCAGACGCTGGCCCTTTGGGTCTCTATGCCTTAGCGGTGGCTTTACCCTGTATGGTTGGGCTGTTGTCTTCTAACGGGTCTTGTGTGGGATAGGTCCTAAAGTCCAGTCCTCAATCAGTTGACTTGACTCGGCCCTGTCGGTTCAGGGCTTTGTACTGGGTCTGAGTACCCCTCCTGGTGCTCCGGTTTCCAATAGGTTCCCCGGTTCGGTACCGGCAGGCCACTGCCCGACCCTGGTCCCTACGGTTCCACCGGCTGTAATCCCAGCTCCTGCAGGCGGCCACCACCGTCTGCCTCCTTGTCAAGGGTGACTGGGCTCCGACCCAGCCACCGGGGTAGCTTGTTGGCAGGCCTGGACACAGGTCTGCCCTTGACTTCTCTCTACTCTGCACTACCACTTGTGATTGTCTGTTTTCCCGCCTCCAGGCCTGTGAACTCATCGGTGGGCGGAGCCAACCACCTGGCTCTGCCCCCCCTGGTGTGGACATCAAACCTGGAGGGTAGTGACTAGGGTTTCTTGGTTGGCTGCTGTCACCTACTCGGGGAGGGGGTGGTATTGTGTGTGTGTGTGACTACCTGGGACGACCTGACTAGTCCAGGGTGTCACACTCCCCCTTGGTTTACTGCAGACCGTCCACGGGCTGCCCGTCCATCACCGGTTTATTTTGTTTCTGAAAAATAGAAAAACAGGAACACAGTACAAGTATACTAATGGTTGTACAATCTTTCAAGAATTTTTAAACTTTTTAGATCTTCCCTAGTGTGTGTGACTACCTGGGACGACGTGACTAGTCTAGGGCATCACATTACTCATCCTGGGCCCTCGTGTCAGTCATAACTCGGATCTTTTTAACCATTTAAATAAACAAAAACTGTGCATCTTTTGTAATTTTATAATCATACTCACCTGGAGAATCATATTGTCAGGTAATTATCACAGTAAAATGACCTCAGTAAATGTAAAAATTAAAAAAAAAAAAAATAATAAAATGAATGGTGTCATTGAAAAGTACAACCCATACCACAAAAATATAGTCCTTACACGGCTATATTGACGGACAAATAAAAAAGTTTTGGCTCTTGGAATAAAAAAAGAAAGGGATTTTTGTAGGCTCATCATTCTTTCTATGGATCCATAGATGCACGAATTAACATGGCTAGCATCCACGATCATAATGCAGAGGAAGGGGTAGAAATTCCTGCATAAGGTTCCTCCAGTCCAGTCTTACACGTTTCGGACATAGTCTTTAATCATAGACATCGAGGCATCAAGCCTATGACTAAGGACTACGTCCACAACACGTAAGCCGAAGCTGGAAGCCCAGAATATGAAATATTAAATAGAATTTTAAAGACTCAATAAACAATAAATTTTATAGAAACGGTATGCTGGAATTTCTACTCCTTCCTTTGCTCTTGGAATAAGAGGCAGCAAAAAAAAAGAAAGTACAAAAATGAAAATAAAGTGGTCACCTCTGCGGTGGTTGATTGTGATCCAGCTTTCCCAAACATTCACACAAACACATTCAACAGTTTCTATGCCCGCTCGCTAACCACTTTGAAAAGATGTCAATTTTTTGCAAAATATGGAGTTTTGCAACTTTTTGCATTTTTATAGTGTGGTGCCCTGTCCCAGCGCAGCACCCCTGCCTGCTCCCGCTCCCAGGCAGGCTTTCCTAACCTGCTCGCCGGTCCCATGTGCCCGTTCCTGGCCCTGGGTCTGCAGAGGCCTACTCCAGCTTCCTGGCCACATGCAGGCCTTCTGGGAGTGCCCATAGGGTGCACATGCAGCCACGCCCCCTTTCTTAAAGGGCTGGCATCCCATTATCTGGAAGTGATCCTTGAGGTCAGCTATCAGCCTGAAGGTATTTCAGACTGCCTCCCCTTAGGGGAGGTGCCTGAGCAACATTGCCTATCCTTAGTGCCTTGCTAGTTATCAGGTCACTTGCCTGCTTCTGTGTCACGTTCTGTATTTCATGTTCTAATAACAGTTATTTGCTCCGATAACCTATGTCTCTTCTTAGAACCTGCTTGCTGCCTTGTCAGAATTAACACCTCTGTGCTGCCACGTCCGAATTACTACCTCCATGCTGCCACATGCGAATTACCACCTCCTTGCTGCCACGTCTGAGTTACCATCTTCCGTGCATCCACGTCTGAGCACATCCGTACCAGACATCGGAATCTCACCAGTCCGTCAAAGCCGACACCAATGGTCCTGTCGGCTGCCGTGCATTTAGGCCTCCTTGGGCTGTGCCTGACAATCCCTGTATAGGGGTTAGCTTGAGGTTAGCTCCTCCAGGGGAGTCCGGTGTACGGCCCAGCGGGTCCACCCCTGAATGCTCGTCGACCGTAACACATAGTCTTAATGAATCATGACCAATAACTTTTTAACATTCCTCAGTGTAAAAATACTAATTCCATCTCCAATTGTAGTTCCTAGTGGAATTTCAGAGACTGGAAGGAAATCCAGTATAGAAGCTTTTCAATTCAAGCTATACATTGAGACAGAGGATATGTGCGTAATATCATTTGTAAATCCATTGGATAAATCTTGAGGCAGAGGATAAGTAACTTTTTATTTTCTGTTCTCCGGTTATATGTAGTATATATTGGTTTTGTATATTCCACTTGTTTCCATTATGCATGGTGTCGCGCTGACCCTATGCCTGCAGCATTTCATTCCCATCTGGTAAATATTATAATTTGTGAGATCGGCATGTGGTCTGTTATAAAGTAACATGTAGTTTAGGGAATAACTGCATTCAACCTTATAAATGAAGCTTTAAAGGGAATGTGTCAGCATAAAGTGACAGTGTATAATAATATACCAATATAGATCCAGAAGTACATATCTTTATTAATAATTCAGACACAGTCAAATGTTTACACCACACAGCACCTCCACAAAACTATTACTCAAAAAAAAAGGTGTAATAATGCTATTAAAAAAAATACCATTTTAGTTCCAATTAAAACAGATATTAAATGCCAAATATCAGTAAAAAGGGAGCCAAAGAGGAAATATACACAATATTTGTAGAAGCTTTTATACTTCATACATTGATAGTAAATTGTAGACGTACAAATACATAAACCAAGTGTATTAATATTACACATCTATCTCCAGTTGGCATCATAGAGGTCACAGTTTTATCATATGTGATCTGAAAGAAAAAAATTGCATAAAGTGCAAGTGCTTCACCACTATATACTAGATCATTCTAGCCCTCAAAAATAGACCACTACATACTACATCATTCTAGCCTTCAAAAATGGACCACTATATACTAGATCATTTTAGCCCTCAAAAATAGACCACTATATACTAGATCATTCTAGCCCTCAAAAATAGTGGGGATGGCCTTACTGATTATGTGACTGTTGATCTCGGTTGCCTCTAGCTCAAAAACAGATTTCACCATATAAATGAAAAGGATATAGATCGAATGGTTATTTATTTATTTATTTATTTTCAACTACTCCCTACAAATTTTGAAAAATGCCAGAAATCGCCTTTCAAGCACCGCTCCATCAAGGGTTTTCAGCTTTGGAGTGGTACTTTAAATCTAAGCTTCTTGAACCCGGTCTTATAGTCACTCTCTGAAGTCTTCACCTTTTGTTGATGCCGCTTTGGTCCACTTTGTGACCACAACTGCTTACTGGTAGGAAGTCAAAAGTTAAATCACAAGCACTGCGTGTAAGTCTATGAGAGCAAGAACAAGGCTCCCATAGACTTGCATTCAAGAGTGACATGAAACACTGGAGCTGCCGGCAAGTCACCACCTGCTGGTGACCGACTGGAGCATCATCGATAGAGGGTGAAGACAGCAGCAGGTAAGTATGAGAGTAGGGACAGGGATCTTAGATTAAAAGCACCCCTTCAGTAATTAAAAGGAAAGAAAAAAATCCTTGAGTGGCACTTTTAATCTAAGCCCTCTGCCCCGAGTCTTATACTAACCCTCCAACATCTTCACCTTTTATTGAACACTGCTCCGGTCTCAAGAAACCACCTTGTGATCATAACTTCTGACTTTCTGGAAGTCAGAAGTTATGTCATAAGCGCTCAATAAAAGTCTTTGCTAGCCAGAACAAGACTCTCATAGACTTTTATGGAAGAGAGACCTCCGATGCGCTCCATGAAACACTGGAACTGCTGGCAGGTCACAAAAAGTCAGAGATTGACTGTTGCGTCGGTGGTAGAGGGTGAAGACGGCAGCAGGTATGAGAGTAGGGTTAGGGACCTTAGAATAAAAGCAGCATGCTATGAAAAAAAACCCCAAAAATGCAGGAATGCTGCTTTAGAAAGAAACTGTCACCTCCAGACCTTTGACCCTTTCTCTTCGACCACTCGCTTCCAAAAATTGGAGCATGGTCATGGGCAGTGTCCCTCTTTTTGGTGACCTGGATCACTTGCCTCAGCAAACAAAAAAGAGTCAGCTCTTTTGGATCCTAAGTGGATCCCTAATAAATATATGTTGACCTCAGGTGAAAACACATTTTTAGGATAAATTTAACAAAGTTGAACAGCAACCCAACTGCAGCTATCCAATTACATTAATGGGTGGGTGACGTTTTGTCACCTAAACACCGTCATTTTATCCCCACTGACAGCCATTAAGACTTTAGGGGCTCTCACTTGGGTGCCGACTCCCAACATTCACAGCAGGGAGCCATCCCATTGTACTGGATCGTTCACAATGACTCACCACTATCGGGGCAGTGGAGAGAGTGGTTCACTGATCACTATTCTGTGAGAGCACTGTAGTCACTCAATGGTACATTGATTTACAACTCACTCTGCACACACACGCTGCACACACTCTGCAAAGCAGGATGTCAATCAAAGTGCAGAACTGGATAGTAATTGGTGATTATAGCTGCTGATGACTGTAAGTAAGCGGCTGCAGGGAGAATAAAACTGCATGTTCTTCCTGTAGCTGCTGATCCAGTACGGTACTCAGTGGAGATTTAAACACTATATACCCGTAGATTAACCCTATATTATTTCTGCAAATGACAGGTTCCCTTTAACCTGGGAATTAACATTATGGCTTAAATGCCATGTTAAGTTTCCCCATCTGTATGCGGATGATAATTCAATCATTGCTGTTAAAATATATCCTAAACTGCAGTCCTATCAGATTGAAATCGCACGTTTATCATTTATTTATTGCTGCACCGCATCCCATGACAATATTTTTCTCCAAACTGAATGCAATTATCCGGATCAGCAGGTGGAAGAGCCATCGCTCCTGACCTGTACTGATCTCGGGGTCAAGAAAAGTTCGGCTAGAGGGGTCAGGGGGGTACGGTTAAGGTTAAATACTTAGTTATTAAATATTGATTGCACTTTATTACCCATAATGTATAACCACCTTCCCATCAATTTTGAGCATTGAATACAATATATTTTATTCACAAGGCTCTCAGCTCTCCTGCGATCATCCCATGACAGGTAGGTCGAAAATATGGGACATGGTCATCTGTGGTGGAAAACGCTTGTAAAGTTTGGACACACTTGTAATCATTTTTTGCCATAAGTCTTAATTAAAAATCCTTAAGCTTTTATTTATACATCAACTACGAGTGTAATCCTCTGTATTTCCATGGTATCAGACAGCAAACAAGCCTTTTACAGCCTCATCCTCCAGTTATACTTCTATCAGTTTGCTCCTTAGTAACCTCCTGAATGTTCTTTATCTTTACCATAAATTTAAGAACAGATGGAAAAAAAGAAATGAAATGACTGCAGCGTCAGATTATTCAGGGTTTGTTTTTCTGTAACTATGGAACATTTTTTTTATTAAGAACCTCTGCAACGTTACTTAATGTTTTACTTTAGATGCTTTAGTACAATAAAACATTGTCATGAAGGTGGAAATAGCCCTTAAGGGCACTTTACACGCTGCGATATCGCTATCGATATTGCTAGCGTGCGTACCCGCCCCCATCTGTTGTGCATCACGGGCAAATCGCTGTCCGTGGCGCAGAACATCGCTTACACCCGTCACACAGACTTACCTTCCCTGCGACATCGCTGTGGCCGGCGAACCACCTCCTTTCTAAGGGGGTGGTTCGTGCGGCGTCACAGCGACGTCACACGGCAGCCGTCCAATAGAAGCGGAGGGGCGGAGATGAGCGGGCAGAATATCCCGCCCACCTTCTTCCTTCCTCATTGCCGGTGGACGAAGGTAAGGAGATGTTCGTCGTTCCTGCGGTGTCACACATAGTGATGTGTGATGCCACAGGAACGACGAACAACCAGCGGCATGCACCACCAACGATATTATGAAAAGGAGCGACGTGTCAACGATTTTTGATGTTTTTGCGATCGTTGATCGTCGCTCCTAGCTGTCACATGCTGCAATGTCGCTAACGACGCCGGATGTGCGTCACAAACACCGTGAGCCCGACGATATATCGTTAGCGATGTCGCAGCGTGAAAAGCACCTTTAAGGCGAGGGCTACATGACCACTACGGTCTAGTGACATTCCAACATCTAATGACATAAGAACATGTTGCAAACTGAAACCTATCCCTAATAAGACTATTTCAAGACTTCACCCCGTTTGACATCAATATACGTGGCATGCGTCTCAAATAGTCTAAAATTGTGGCACATTTTGGGCACTGGGGGCCTTGACTGTGTACAAAGCATCATAAAATCTGAAGAATACCAAAGGATTTTGGGTGGCAATGTAGTGACCAGTGTAAAAAACTGGGTTTTTGTCCTAGGGCATGGGTCGTCCAGCAGGACAATGACACCAAACATACTGCAAGAAGCCTCAGTAGTAGATGGAAGCAAAGCACTGGAGAGTTCTGAAGTGGTAGCAATGAGTCCAGATCTAAATCCCATTGAACCTGTGGAGAGATCTTAAAATTGCTTTAGGGAGAAGAGAAGGCACCTTTAAATATGAGGGACCTGGAGCAGTTTATAAAGAAGCGTCCAAAATTCCAGCTGAGAGGAGTAAGAAGCTTGTAGATGGTTATAGGAAATGATTAATTGAAGACATTTATTCCAAAGGGTGCGCAGCCAAATATTAAGTTGAAGGTGCCAATTTTGTTCGGCCCATTCTTGAGGTTTTGTGTGAGATTATGATCAATTTTCTTTTTTTCACCCTCATTTTTTTGTGTTGTTACAATACGCACACAATCCCGAAAATCCATGAAAATACCTTTTGTAACATGATGGGGGGCGGTGGTCGTCGTTGAGGTACTTGTCTTCCACACCCCTCCATGCTATATGAAAATGGTGATCCTGGCTAGGTGTGTGCTCTTGCACCTGGGTGATACACCTCCACAGACCGCATGGTGCCGTTGAACTTGGTAGGCCTGGACCAGATGACGTGAACATGAATGATGGAGACTAAAGTTCAACAATAAAGTTTTTTTTTTACTAAACAGTTCTTTGGTATAAACTATGTACATCATATAATAGGTACAACACTTCATCTATGTTTCCCTTACATTAATCAGGCATGGGCACTTCTCAGTTAGAATTAAAAACACTTAATTTTCCTTGCACTTTATACTCTTGCATCTCAAGACAATCCAGTCAACAATTACAATTGTTGGGAGAGTATCTTCTTTTGTAAAGGCTGCATGGGTTGAGGTGTGATGCTATGGCCATTCACAACAACTCTGTTCCCAACTGACAAACGAGGATCCCGCTTTTTGGTGTACGCCGATATGACTCCTCACCAAAACCTTGAAAGTCCACTGCTCTCTGTTGGAGAATGTACGTCCCAATAGGTTGACCATAGCTTCCTTTCACCGTAGACAGCTGTTAAAGGTGTCCTGCTGATACAATTTCTTTTCATTCAATACCCTTTTAGATGAGCCTTCTAATTCCCCTCGGATTGGTTCCATATTACCCCTAAGCCTGGGTTCCCGTCGATCGATTATTCCGGTCTATCAAATGTTATGGTCTTTCACATATCTCGTTATGTTCCTTCTCTTAGGACGTGTTATTGTCATGTGCCATCCATATCCGCTAATGCGGATTTCTTCTATACTGTCGGACTCTGTTCACATTGCAGAGTCTGACAGACAACCTGGTCTAAGTGCTCAGCTCAGCTGGAAGTCGGCTCATATGTTTTAATGCTCCCAGTCATGCAGGAGTTAATCCTTGTGGAGCAGTGTGCTCAGAGCCAGGTTGGTAATTTCCTTCCACAGCTAGTCTCCTCCTATTTAAGGCTGAGGTGTGTAATAGGAGACCTCCGAAGAAAGTCTCTGCTTGCAGTGGTGAAATCCCGACGGCTTCTGTGGCTTACGTCTATTTGGTGACCAGCTAATCATTGTTTGCTCTGTTTGTGAATTCCCTGGTGTGAATTACTCCTACCCCTTTTGGTTTATTCCCTATGGTGTTATTTTGTATCTCATCTGTGGTCATTTGCGGTGTGAGTGTTTCACTTTTATCCCCTTGTCTGTGCCTTTGTTATCTGGGGTCCTGCCCATCCCGGGGTTAGTGTTATAAGGACAGGGCTGGACAGGAGACAGGGCTTAGAGTGGTGACTTGGACCTCTCTACCATCAAGGGTACCTCCAGGGTCAGGGCGAGCGCAGGGTCCACAGTCAAAGGGCCAGTGTAACACCCCTTGACATTTATCTAATGTCTTCCCTCTTCACACACAACACCCAATTACATGCAGGTCTGCCAGTAGTTAGACCTTAGGTCCTTCTTGATGGAATACCAGACCCTAGCTGTCCACTACCAGGAAGTTGTCTTCTGTGTGCCCATGTTGCTCCTCTCAGCTGACCTAGTTCCAATTATTAACCCGGAATGTACTTGAATAAATGCATGTTAACTACCAAAAAGATAAGAACATATTTTCAAACAGTGCATTGCATTACACGACATCACATTTTCTAAACTTTCACTTGGTCTGATCTGATTGGTGTTGTAGGTCTGTGCTCAATGCCTCCTCTCTACGTACAGTCGCCGGTCCTCCTGTTTTGATGACGTGGATGAAGTCTACCTCATTTACACAGCTCTGCAAATCTCGATTCTGTACAGTTCAAGCGCAGACCTGCATAGGTCTGAGAGCAGAAAAAAATCCTGTAATGCGCATGCACCACCGTCACTTCTGGGATATCAGCTCCCACAATAGGGCAGATCAAAGGTCTTCAGCTGCACAGACACTATTAGCAGTGTTAGGCCCCCTTCACACTGTTTTGCACGGCTGTGTTGAAGGTGCGTATGACCCATCTGTGTGCCGTGATTGTGGCACACTAGTGTTTACCGTTTACTATCTGTGATAGCACACGGACAGCAGGAACCTTTTACTCACCTGTCCCCCGCACTGCTGTCCCTGGTACTGATGTCTCCGGTGCTGCTGCTTCTGGGTCTGCGGTGCCGTGAATATTCATCAGCATAATGAACGGGCCTGGAAGCAATTGACAGCAGCGCCGAAGACAGTAGCGCTGGAGCCAGGTGAGTATAGAAAATAATTTTATTTCAAAGACATGTGTTTTCTCTGGTACATATCACACGGATCACACCACTGTGTGGTCTGTGTGACCACAGTGCTGCCGGAGAAAAACAGATTTGTCTCTGTGCGGAACACACAGACATGTGTGTGCTGCACATGGACACATGTCCATGAGAAAACACTAATGTGTGCGCAGATCCATTGATTTTAATGGGTCTACGTATGTCCATGTCTTCGGTATGTATGAAAATGGACATCATGTAGTATTGAGCGAGTAGTTGACTATTCGTATTCGCTATAGCAGGCGCAACGTAAGTCAATGGGAAATTCTCGCTAATTAGCGAGTAACCCGAAGGCCGTACTTTTCATGCAAGTAACGAATAGTACGGCTTTCGGGTTACTCGCTACTTAGCGAGTATTTCCCATTGACTGACATTGCGCCCGCTATTTGCAACAAATATGCGAGTAGTGGACAGTACTTGCTAACAGCATAGCGAGTATCAATAGTCAACTACTCGCTCGACACTAGTCATATGTACCGGAATCACTGACATGTGAACGGGGCCTTAGGTGGATGATGTAGGAGATGTCACCCATGTCCATCAAACAGGAATGGCCGGTGATTGTGAGAGGCTGCTCCGAGCACAGACATACGACGCCCATCGGACCGGACTGTGACGATTAGCATACAGCATGGAAGAATTATGAAAAGCATTTTCATGCGGAGAGCAAGGATCTTACAATACAAACAGATTCCTGGAGCCATGTGTAAGAAGGCTTAAATGTGGTGCAGTTAATATGGGGAAAATCTGATTACCGGTTCCCTTTAAATATGGCAACTTTGAAGGAGACAGAAAGACCTCTTCCCCTATGGGTAACCACACATGTATTTCTTTTATTATCTTTTTCCCTTTTTATTTGCAAATAAATTTCCATTTTATTTGAATTACCTGTGAAGACCGGATCTTTGCTCGGAGCCCAAATTCCATATCGCTTTCACGCCACACCATAGATTTCATGTGGAACCGCTTAACTGTAAAAGATGCGGTGGTTTAAATATTGTACGTATATTGTATAGTACATTACATTCTCTCATTGCCTCCTAGTAATTAGGATTTCAACAAGGTTGTGCCGGAGACTGTAGCAAATCATGAAATAGCTTGTTAATGCTTGAAATTTGGGTTATGAAATTGATGATGATCGTATTACGAGTAATGAAACAAACATGTGCACACAACCCAGAAGCAAGTGGGACTGAAATGCCAAAAATTAAAAATCAACATATTAAATCTTCAAAAAGCCTCAATGTTTAATTATATCGTTAGTCCTTCAGGGAAGGCAATTTGGAATAGTAATTGTCAATATGTCCTTTATAACCAAGGGCAAATTTTGGATTAACACAGTTGCGGCGCAGGTTTATTTTTTACATTTCCTTTGTTACGTCTGATATTAATAGGATGAATGCAGCCGGCGGTGATGCCGCTACTGTGCTAAGGTGCCATTGTTGTATGTAGATGGTCCTTTCAGGACAAGATAATCCTGAGACTAATAGTGACAGAGATTGAAAATGGCTTACGTGCTTGATGCCTAAGAAGTCAATGTGAGAAAATGGACATTATCCCGATGTATTCGAATCCAGTTGGATAAAAGCCCAGACAGACTTAAGCTAAATAAACAAGCACACTATTACTTTTATGGCAAACTTGCACTTCCGAGAATGTATAATTGATACAAAAAAATTGCAACGCCTTTTGTGTCTGCTGACTGTCCTTTATCAAGGGCAAAACTATTATAAGCGTAAAGAAAAAATAAGCGTTTGCACTTTAGTTGTTGGCATTTTGAAGAAATGTAAAAATACCAATAAACGCATAAAAAGAAAGGAAAAAACCCCTCAAAAGGTGAGTAGTAGAGTGAGTGACACCAGTGATGCCCCACAGCTTCTCACCAACATCAAATTAATTGTCATCAGGGTATGGTGATAGAAGTAGGGTGAGTGACACTGGTGATGCCCCACAGATTCTTTCAACTCCCTCAAATGTATTGTCATCAGGTGATGGTGATAGAAGTAGGGTGAGTGACACCAGTTATGCCCACAGCTTCTCTCACCATCATCAAGCAAATTGTTGTTAAGGGATGGTGATAGAAGTAGGCTGAGTGACACCAGTAATGCTCCACAGCTTCTCTCACCACCATCATATGAATTGTCATCAGGGTAGGGTGATAGAAGTAGGGTGAGTGATACCAGTTATGCCCACAGCTTCTCTCACCATCATCAAATGAATTATCGTTAGGGGATGGTGATAGAAGTAGGGTGAGTGATACCAGTTATGCCTACAGCTTCTCTCACCATCATCATATGAATTGTCATCAGGGTAGGGTGATAGAAGTAGGGTGAGTGATACCAGTTATGCCTACAGCTTCTCTCACCATCATCATATGAATTGTCATCAGGGCAAGGTGAGTGATACCAGTTATGCCTACAGCTTCTCTCACCATCATCATATAAATTGTCATCAGGGTAGGGTGATAGAAGTAGGGTGAGTGATACCAGTTATACCCACAGCTTCTCTCACCATCATCAAATGAATTGTCGCTAGGGGATGGTGACAGAAGTAGGGTGAGTGATACCAGTAATGCCTACAGCTTCTCTCACCATCATCATATGAATTGTCATCAGGGTAGGGTGATAGAAGTAGGGTGAGTGATACCAGTTATGCCTACAGCTTCTCTCACCATCATCATATGAATTGATCAGGGTAGGGTGAGTGATACCAGTTATGCCTACAGCTTCTCTCACCATCATCATATAAATTGTCATCAGGGTAGGGTGATAGAAGTAGGGTGAGTGATACCAGTTATGCCTACAGCTTCTCTCACCATCATCATATGAATTGTCATCAGGGTAGGGTGATAGAAGTAGGGTGAGTGATACCAGTTATGCCTAAAGCTTCTCTCACCATCATCATATGAATTGATCAGGGTAGGGTGAGTGATACCAGTTATGCCTACAGCTTCTCTCACCATCATCATATAAATTGTCATCAGGGTAGGGTGATAGAAGTAGGGTGAGTGATACCAGTTATACCCACAGCTTCTCTCACCATCATCAAATGAATTGTCGCTAGGGGATGGTGATAGAAGTAGGGTGAGTGATACCAGTGATGTCCAACAGCTTCTCTCACCACCCTCAAATGAACTGTCATCAGGGGATGGTGATAGCAGTAGGATGAGTGACATTAGCATTGCCACATGATAACGATTAATTTGAAGATGGTGATAGAAGCTGTGGGGTGACACTGATGTCACTTACCGTACTTCTATCACCTCCCCATGGTAATGTCTTTATTTACAGTAGGAAGCTGTGGTCGGTTTTCACACTGTGTTTTGCACAAACTGACTATCATGGCAGCACTGGGCTCTGTTCACATTGCAGAGAAACCCAATGGTTTCTCTGGCGTTTGACATCAACACAGGTAGACTTGGGCGTCAATCTGCTGTGTACTGATTCATAGGCTGGCTAGCAAGAGTTTATCTCTGCTGGCCTGCTTGTTAGGTTCCTTTGATCACATGTTGCGGGGAGACCAATCACATATGCTCCTCTTCTATTTAAGGCGGATGAAATCTTCCACCTATGCCAGCTATAGATTCTATGTTGGTCTGTGAGGTGTGGTGTCCCAGATTTTCTGGTGAAAACTATGCTCTTTGCTTGTTGTGGAAATTTACTCCTGTTGTTTTGTTGCTTAATTCCTTCTCTTGTGTTTCCTCCTGAATCTCTTATTGTCTTTACCTCCGTGTGTGTGTGTGTGTGTGTGTGTGTGTGTGTGTGTGTGTGACAGAGTTTTGGTTTTTCCTTGTCTGTCTATATGTGTGACTTTCATTACACTCCTGTCCGCTCCCTCCCTGGGGGAGGAATAACTGATCAGGACTCATCAGGAACAGGGCTAGGAAGGAGACTCCAGTATCTCTACCATCAGGAGTATCCCTGAGAATAGGGATATCATAGGGCTCCCTAACTTGAGAGACAGCATAGGGGACCCCGGTTCCTCGCTATCCCAAAGTCATATTGCCACCGGTGGGGACAGTAGCTGGGTGACGGTGCCTCATTCACTTTTCTCATGATTTCTAACAATGACACAGTTTCAGCACATCTTTAAAGGGTTGTGTGACACCCTGGCAAAACCAGGTAGTCACAAACAGTTCACATCCTCCTTGTCACCATCAGAAACCCACACTTAGGCATAACACACAGCCATTAAACCCTAGCCACCCCCTCATGATAATAAGGACACACCAGTGGGTGGGATCAGGCAGATGAGAACGCCCACCTAGGAGTCCTGAGGTGTCAAGGGTGGGAACCAGTGTGTGCAGTTCAAGCTCAGTGGTGACAGTTGAAGTGTGGAGAGCTGACAGCAGCGTAGTAAGGGGTCGTAGCCCTTGGACTACCTGGCTAGGTGGCAAACAGTGAGCATGGCCACAGGCGACGGAGATCCAGTCGCGGGAGACCTAAAGTGGACCGGGGCAGGGTTGTAGCCTGCCGGTACCGACAGTGGGAATCCAGTCCGGATGCCGTGCACAGTCGGGGTGCCTGGACCCTAGGGCGAGGAAGGTTGCAAGCCCCTTCTCCAATTGACCAGCCGGGGACAAGGTTCTAGACTTTGTCCCATTAACTGCCCAGATAGAGCGAAACGGAAGCCCAACGCGGGACATAGGGTGTCCATCGGAACCCACTGAGATCCCAAGGGTCAGCTTTCGCGGGCCTCAGCTCCCAACACAAATAGAACCGGGAGTGGACTTCTCCGTTCCATGCGAAGTCGTCCAGAAGGAAAGAAAAACACAAAGTGCAGGAGGAAGGGATACCTGTTCATTCACCTGGGTGCAGGACCCGAATGCACCCTCCTAAGGCAGCCGGCCACTGGCATCTTGGTTTACTACCGGACTTGAGTTAAATTACTGAACTGTGAGTACACCATTGTCCTCCGGTCCAGCCTGGAGTGCCACCTCCTGCAGCTATCACTCCCGTGTTCCATCCTCGGGCCCCGGGACTACACCTCCCCTACCCGTGGAGGGGATCCCACCTTGCTGCCCCGCTCCATCAGCCCCGGGCGCCCCATCACCAAGCATCGGCGGCCACCATCCCTCACCGCAACCCACAAGTGGCGTCACAGACACATCAAATCCCCCTGTAAATATCCCTTTCCGACGGTTGTGAGGACGGGCGACCGTGAGAGCCCGGGTCCGGTCACCACTCGAGCCGTAGCAGTGAAACCGGATCTGAGCAGGCCCCCGAGAGAAAGAAGCGGCAGCGGCCCCCACCCGCAACAGTTACGATGAAAAAATCTATGGTAAGTGACTGCTGCACAGTGCCCAGATGACGTCCTGTTTAAGGTGGGGTGACAGATGCAGCAGAGAAGTGAGTGCAGCACCAGCTTCAAGATGACACCTCGTTTATATATACAGTACAAAGCATAGAGATGACAGAATTGATGTTGAAGACTCCGGTCCATGGCCAGGTCAGTAATCTGTGACTGCTAGACGGGAGGCCTGCAATTCTCCCTATCTTACTTTCTAGGCTCTTCTTTTGATTTATCAGGGCTCAGTTAACATTGTGTTTGCAGCTCAACTAATCAAAAGAAGAGCAGGGAATGCCAGGAGGTAAGGAGAATTTCAGGCCGCTCATCCGGCAGTCACAGATTACTGATCTGGCCCATGGACCGGAGTCCGGAAAATTGATTTTCCCATCTTTAACAAAGATGATCTGGCATGGACAATTACTTCCTGTGTAACATGTTTTTGATGTGGAGTTGACCAAGGTGAGCGGACCTGGCCAGATACCTAGCCATCAGCAATAATTGCTTGAAAATGTTCCTAGGAAATACCTATTGCAGAAGTTCAGAAATGAAGCATTGATCTTACGACAACCATGTAATTAACTAACAAACCTATAACCTTAATATCCAATTCCCCGTTAAAGGAAATCTGTCAGCAGGTTTTTGATACCTCTTCTGAAAGTAGCATAATGTAAGAAAAGAGACCCTGATTTCAGCGATGTATCACTTAGTTTACTGGGTGCAGAAGTTGTGACACAATCGGACTTCTTAGATGTAGTAAAAAGCTAACCCCACCCACATTACAGCTCTCTGTGTACATTTTCTATTGATAATGAGCTGCTTATCAGAGGAAGGGGTGTGGTCAGCCTAACAGTCAGGCTAGCTTTTTATCCAGGCAGTGATAATCTCCTGGTGATAAAACAATCATTGTATGAAAACAGCACATAGCCTAAAATGTAACATAGCTGAAATCAGTGACTCAGCATCTATCTCCTGCTGTCCTCAGATTAAATAGCAAAAACCTGCTGACAGATTCTCTTTAAAGTATTTTTGACTCCACCTTCAAATCTGTTGTTGCATGGCAATATGACACATAGTGTTACCTTCTTGGTTTGCTGTTTAGGAGTGGACAAATGAAAAGGTTTATTGAGAGGAGGAAGGAAGAAATAATCATTCGTAGTGTCAGAGGAGCCTCCCCAGTGTGCTGAGTAGCGAGTGTGTTTGCACCCATCATAAGACAAGCTGGTGAGCTAAAGGATGAGACTAAGCGGACTGGTTAAACAAGAAAAGCCAAGTAAAAAGAGTTATTTCTCCTGACGCATCTTTTTCACACAATTTTTTGGTTGCACACTATATGTAATTGGTCTGTTGTTACCCCCAGTGCGAGCCGTTCAAAGACTGCAAGCGGCTCGTACAGGGCCGAGCACCAACCGTACCCAAGCACAGTGTTGCTCGCACGAGTGACGTTTGCACGTAAAGAATCTCAATCCCCAAACCCTAACTTTGATTTTTTTAAGTTGTTGTCTGGTTCAAAAACCGAACCTCAGGTTTGCTCATCTCTAATCCTCCTCTCTGTTTATAGACCTCTCAAGGACCTGTTTTTATATACAGCAAAGCCGGGTGTATGTGCTTTATGAGAGGTACAGTGAATGAAAGTCACTTGTGGAATAGCCAAGAAATTCACCAGGAAAACATGCAGTAAAGCCCATCCATCATTGACCAAGGAGTGTCAGGGAAGCTGCATAAAGACCCCTATCTATGTGGATGATTTAAGATATTGCCTTTTATTCTACCTTGACATAAGCAATAAAATTAAATTTATTCCATGGCGCTTTATATGTGAAAGGGCTATATAAAATAGGGACAGGTACAATAATCATAAACAATACAAGGCACAGACAGGTACAGGAGGAGAGAGGACCTGCCCGCGAGGGCTCACAGTGTACACGGGATGGGTGAGGATACAGTAGGTGAGGGTAGAGCTGATTGTGTGGCGCTGTATCAGACTGAGGGTTACGGCAGGTTGTAGGCTTGTCGGAAGAGGTGGGTCTTCAGGTTCGTTTTGAAGCTTGTGAAGGTAGGCGAGAGTCTGATGTGTTGTGGCAGAGCGTTTCAGAGTATGGGGGAGGCACGGGAGAAATCTTGGATGCGATGGTGGGAACATATATGTATGGAAGTGGAGGTGCTTCCCACAACCTCTCAAAGAAAATGTGATGCTCTGGAATGCAGTACACTATTTTAAAATGTGGGTTTATGTGTTTGGTAAAGGACATGTATTTGGTCAGGCACATGTAGGGTTAATGGTTGAGACTGGCCCAGACTGGGAGGAGTTATATAAGCAGCCAGGAGAGTTGTTTCCGGATAATTTGCAGTTAGAACCATTATTTCAGCGGTGCAAGACCTAAGGTATGATGGTAGCAGACTGCCACGTTACAGGGTGTGCAAAGAAGAGGGAGAGCCAGACCTCAAATAATACATTATAAGGACCAAGGAAGTATGACGGGATATGTGATAGACCACAACATTTGGTAGACCGGAATGTTCGATTAGGGTGGGTGATAAAACGGTAAGGAGATGAACCCAGGGGAAGTAGAAGACCCATGTAAAGGGAGACCAAAATAGAAGGACTTGTATCAGCAGGATGCTAGAAAATGGTTGACTACAGTGGAAAGGAATCCAATTGCGTATATCAAGTTACGACTGAGCCCTTTCACAAACACAGGGATGAAGAAAGAAGAGGGGAGGAAGGGCAGGCAGCAGACAGAGGCAGGAATAGCTAGCAAAACCTGATCTATCTATTAGATATACCGTTGCACCTCTCATCAAATAACAGTGTATTTCACATACTTTACTTGCCTGTATTTCAGAAACTATACATCCAATCTCACAACTAAAGGTATGTATAGAATCAGCATGATAGCGCCAGTATAGCACTGGCTTTAGTGTATATAGGAAAATCCTGGTGGTTGGTCCTCTTTAACAGCAAACAAATAATAAACCCTCTAATATGGAACTTGTCTGAGACTACACAGGAAAGCTGAAAAGTAAGCTTTGGGAAACTGAAGTATCAGCCTAAGGGCGGCTTTGCACGTTGCGACATCGCACGTGCGATGTCGGTGGGGTCAAATAGAAAGTGACGCACATCCGGCGTCACTTTCGACATCGTACTGTGTAAATGCTAGATGATACGATGAACGAGCGCAACAACGTCGTTATCGTATCATCGTTGCATTCACCGACATTTCCATAATGCCGGTGCCGCGACAGGTACGATGTTGTTCCTCGTTTCCCTGCGGCAGCATACATCGCTGTGTATGAAGCCGCAGGAGCGAGGAACATCTCCTTACCTGCCGCCGGCGGCAATGCGGAAGGACGGAGGTGGGCGGGATGTTTACATCCTGCTCATCTCTGCCCCTCCACCGCTATTTGCCGCCTGCCGTGTGACGTCGCTCTGACGCCGCACGGCCCGCCCCCTTAGGAAGGAGTTGGGTCGCCGGCCAGAGCGACGGTCGCAGGGCAGGTAAGTGCATATGAAGCTGGCGTAGCCATAATTTTCGCTACGCCAGCTATCACATGATATCGTACCTGCGACGGGGGCGAGGACTATCGCGTGCGACATCGCAGCATCGGCTTGCGATGTCGCAACGTGCAAAGCCCGCCTTAATGTTCCAGTGGATATCAGTATTTTTGCTGCCTAAAATGAAAAAAAAAAATTTGATAATAAATAATGATTTAAATACTTTTATTTCAAGTGATACATTTCCTTTAATATTTTATGGAACCAGACATTTACTATACATGTATCAAACTTCTGTTTAAATACCTTTGTCTGCCATTTCCCATTCTTTACTTTCAGCCATTGAACATGAAAAAACCCTAACGGTTTTGTTATTTATGAATTCTTCTTCTACAGCACAAAAATATTTTATATCAATTGTTAAGATAAGCAATTATGTTCCACTTGAGGCTGCAGAGCAAAAAAGTAACGGAAAAACAAATTTGTACATATTCATAAAACTTCTCCGCGCAATAAAATGTGTGGCCGTGGGCAGAATTATGTAGTATTGGAGATTACGACAAATTAATTTTTGGGGGTTGCATGCTAAAATTGAACCAAATGAATAAGGAAAAATATTTGAGAAGTGATAATGCCAGACATTTTGTTCTTTCCACCTTAAGGGCATTGTCTGGACTGGGCAGAGATGTTGTCTACAGTCTGTGGTCTTGGAATCTGAAATGCATAGCATGGTCCATGCATTGTAAAAAATGGAAATTCTTATGAGAGGATATTTCACATAGTTTAGAAGGAAATGAGCTTCTAACCCTCAGGAAAAACAGAATAATTTGGTATGTCGCACTCACTCAGCAGGGCCCATAATGGCATCATTTGCAAAAGGAATAATCATTTATACAAGATCGTAAAGTGTTTTAGTTGGGAGTGATATACATAGGCCATAGCTTGATTTGTTTTTAGAACTAACATTAACATAAGTATTAACATAAGTGTTATAAGATGTCATGTTTTGCTATTGTTTCCTCCTGTTTTTTAGTTTAGCAGTGCCCACTGTGCTTTTGTTGTGTTTTACTATATTGTTGCAATTGTTTTAAGCATCCCACCAATACATAGAGGATGAAATAAGAATGAATATGTCGCCAATTAGTAAATACATTTCTAAAGGTGCTGTCACAGTCCTAACTTATGGTACTGCTTACGTGTTGCCACTTTCTGTTGCGCCCTCCTGTGGAGCCGGTGTTTGCAGGTGCGCCGCATGGAATAGCCTGCCAGTGTTTCAGGTACTTTTCTTTGACAGGCTGTTTCACTATACCAGGTCACTCACTAGTTAGGGTCACTTGTGCTGTATTCCGGGTGATTGCCATGCTTTATAAGGGGGACGGTCACGGCGGGAACAATGCCAGTCATATTTCCTGGTTAGTTGCAGTAAGTACCTGGCTCCTGGTTTGTTTGGTGTATTGATCTTGGTACTTGACCCTGGACTGTCCCCTGACTTCCTTCTGCCTGCTCTTCTGACCCTGCGTGACCGTCTGGCTTCTGACCTCTTATTCCCTCCTTTCTACGGCTTTGCCCGTTATGTCTTTTATGTGCTCTTCTGGTTCCCTGACCCCACGGCCTGTATCCTGACCTCGTTCTTGTCTGCTCCCTGTATTTTGTTGTGTCCTCCCGGCACCGACCTCGGCTTATCTGACCTCCTCACTGCTCTTGCAGCACGCACGTGCTCACAGCGCCAGATAGTTGCTACTCGATACTATACACTTTACTTTACACACAATGGTATCGCTAACGATATATCGTCGGGGTCACGGTGTTTGTGATGCACATCCGGCGTCGTTAGCGATATCGTTGTCTGTGACTAAAAGGAGCGACGATCAACGATCGCAAAAATGTCAAAAATCGGTGATCGTTGACATGTCGCTCCTAATCATAATGTCGTTGGTGGTGCATGCAGCTGGTTGTTCGTTGTTTCTGTGGCATCACACATCGCTATTTGTGACACCGCAGGAACGACGAACATCTCTTTACCTGCGTCCACTGGCAATGAGGAAGAAAGGAGGTGCGCGGCATGTTCCGGCCGCTCATCTCCGCCCCTCCTCTGCTATTGGGCGGCCGCTTAGTGACGCCGCTGTTATGCCGAACAAACCTCTCCCTTAAAGGAGAGATTGTTCGGTGTCTCCAGCGACGTCACTGCACAGGTATGTGCATGTGACGCTGCCGTAGCGATATTGTTCGCTACGGCAGCGATCACCCCCATGACGAAACAGCGACGTGGGCGGGTGCTATAGCGCACGACATCGCTAGCTATCGCACCGTGTAAAGCACCCTTAAGTGACTAGCATCTCACTCCTCTCTGTGTGTGACATTACATGGGCTATTGACATCAGTTTCTCACCAGATGTCGGTAACAACCCATCCAAATTACACAGGCAAAGAAATCAAACCAATGATGTCAATACATTTAGTGATGTGTAATAATTTGAAATGACACAGAGAAAAAGTATTGAACACATGAAAAAAGAGAGATGAAAAAAGTTATGATACCAGCTGAAATTTATCAGTAATTTGAAAGCAATCCTGTCACTTGGTTAAAAATAATATCAGCTGGTTCAACTGATGGCCTTTAAAAAAGGTGTCTCATTACCAAGGTGCCACCAAACGGTGGACCCGTAGAAGCCTGATTGCAGGCGAAACGGCCGTCGTCCTTTGTGAGGGGCCGGCATCCGTGTCTCCTGCTGCCGCTGTTTTTATCCTGCACTAAAACTTGAATAAAGAACATCCGGTATAGCAGCTGTTTTGCGGTCATTTTCGTCTTACCCTGATGTTCGGAATTTATCTTTATACCTGACCAGCACGCTGTGACCGGAGCGATTGCCATACTGGTGCTGCAAGCTCCTACAAGTGAGAATTTATCATCCCGGTAATGGAGGTTCACGAGTGGTGCAGGACTCATCCTTCCTTTGCACACATCTTATGATGGGTAAAACCAGTGAAATGTCTCAAGATGGGTAAAACCAGTGAGCTGTCTCAAGACCTTTGTGACATTATTGTTGCAAAATATACTGATGGCATTGGTTACAAAATAATTTCAAATTAATGAAGGTTCCAGTGAGCACTATTGTGGCCAAAATCAGAAGTGGAAAAAATATAATTTTGCCATAAACCACCTGCCACGACTAGTTTCTCCACACAAGATTTCAGACAGAGGAGGGAAAACAATTATTAGACGAGTTGTCCAAGAGCCATGAACCACCTGTGCAGAGCTACAGAAAGACCTGGAACCAGCAGGCACAATTGTTTCAAAGAAAACAATAAGGAATGCTGTCATCCTCCATGGCTTGTATGCATGCTCACCACGCAAGACTCATGGCTGAACAAAAAGTAGGCATCGTGTTTGAAGTTTGCTTAACAACATTTAGACAAGCCTGTGAAATACTGGGAGAACATAGTCTGGTCAAATGAGATCAAAATTGAATTTTTTGGACGCCATAATAACCATCAAGTTTGGAGACCAAATGGCACTGCATATCACCCCAAAACATCACACCAATAGAGAAGTGTGGAGGTGGGAACATAATGGTGTGGGGCTGTTTTTCAACATATGGCACGGACAAACTTGATATGATTGAAGAAAATATAAATGAACAAATGTACTGAGACATTCTTGATAACAATCTGCTGCCATCTACCAGGATGATGTAGATGAAACGAGGGTGGACATTTCAGCAGGACAATGATCCCAAACACACAGTAAGGGAAACTCTCAATTGTTTTCAGAGAAAAAAATGAAGCTGCTAGAATGCCTGAGACGATCACCGGAGCTGAATCCAATAGAAAGTTTATAGAAGGGTTATTATAGAAGGAGCCCACGGAAGCTTCAGGATTTCAAGAGTGTTGGTGTGGAAAATGGACCAAAGTCACACCTGAGCAATGCATGTGATTAGTTTCTCTATACAGAAGGCGCCTTGAAGCTTCATCACCAACAAAGGCTTTTGTATGAAGTATGAAATTAATTTCAGTAAGCGTGTTCAATACTTTTTTCCTGTGTCATTTCTCATTATTCCACATAACTTAATTTATGGACGTCTATGATTGTATTTATTTACCTGTGTGGATTGGATGGGTTGTTACTGACATCTGGTGAGAATTTCATGTCAATAATACCTTTAGAGATATATTTTTTCTTAGAAAATTGGTGATGTGTTCAATACTTATTTCACCTGCTGTGTGTTAGAAGATAGAAGAGTATCCTGCGTGTAGATTCTTGCATGGGTATGATAATTAAGAACTCCACATTTTCACCTCTATGGTAATATTAGCAAAAAAGGGTTTAGTTCAAGGGGCGGCAGAGGCCAAAGTCATTTCCTAAGAAGTCAATAGACCAAAAATAACAGTTTTATAACTGACACATGGCAGGATGAGGACTCTGATAAAGATTTTGTGTTGGAGCTCAGAAGCAACAGGCTTCTCCTGATCTTTTATATAGTGTTTATAGTTAAAAAAAGGACCTATTCTTAAATCTTTTTTTGTGTTACATTTATTTTTAATTTGATGATTTTTTTTCATAACCTGTTTTTACAAAAATGGAAAACGTACAATTTTCAATCTATTTTAGATGCATACTTCCTGTTGTGTTCTTTTTCAGAAGTTTTATTATCATCAGAGGCAGGATTAGAAGGTCAAGTTGTCGCGGGCGGGGAGGACGCCGCCGCTGCTGCACTCTCGCTAACGATCGGGTCCGGCGCGGCTGCTGCTTGGTGGCTCGAGCGGCGGGCCGGATCCGGGGACTCGAGCGGCGCTCCTCGCCCGTGAGTGAAAAGGGTGGTTGGTTTGGGGGATTTAGTCCGTGAAGCCACTCACGGGTCGTGGTGAAGATGGGTGCCACCGCTGCTGGTGACGGGGATCCCGGGAGCGATGGTAGGGAGCCAGGGGCGGATTAAGGGTAACCAGGGCCCCGGGCTGTTCTGGATCTATGGGCCCCCCCATCCCTATACACGGGTCATGTGACGGGTCCATCATCTTACACCTGAAACAGATCATTTCTAAAAAATAGTTGGCGAAACTATAACCTAAAAAACATCCACTTATCTAATAAATATTCCCTTCAGTTTAAAAAAAACAAAAACACTAAAAGGGGCTTTACATGCTGCGACATCGCTAACGATATATTGTCGGGGTCACGGTGGTTGTGACGCACATCCGGCGCCAATAGGGCTGCTTCTCACCGCTGACACCGGTGCGGGAGTCCGCTACCGTCCCGTCTGAGGCCGCGCCCGCCGTCCCTGAGGTCCGGAAGGCTATGTACCCTAAACGACAACTCGTCAAGGGGGTTTCCTTCCCTATTAGATGTTGGCGGTGCCAGCGGGTGGGACATATGGAAGCCCAGTGTCCACTCACCACGGAGCCCATGGATTGTGGGGTTACCCGGCGGGGTTCAATGTATGCTCAGGTGGTGTGTTCTAGCTGACCTTGTCTCCCCGGAGACTGAGCCCCACTTGTGCCAAATACAGGTGAATGGATGTCCGGTTACAGGCTTGTTTGATTCCGGAAGCTTAGTGACCCTTGTGCGATCAACCCTAAGGGCTGAAGTAAAGGCCACAGGACGTACTGTGGGGGTGGTTTGCATACATGGGGACCGCCGAGACTATCCCACGGGGATTGTCACCATCACAGCACCCTGCGGTCAGGTGCAACATGAGGTGGGACTTATTAACACTCTTCCCTATGACGTGATCCTAGGAAGGGATCTGCCCTATTTTTGGACTTTATGGAAGGGGCCTCCTAAGTCCCCTCAGATATTGGACAGTCCGGGACCTGAGCCCGACAATCCCGAATCCGGGACGCCTGCCGTAGGGGTCCCCATGATAGGGACAGAATGTGAACCCGATAGGTCGCCCCTAGAGGTATTGGCAGGAGAGGCTGAGATGGTCGAGCCCATCCCGGAGTTGGAGGCGTCCCCGGATACGTTTGGGACAGCCCAACTCCAGGACCCTACATTAATACATGCCCGGAGTCGGGTAACCGTGGTTGACGGGGTGGCACAGCTGCCCGGTGCCCAGGTAAGGTACCCCCATTTCGCTCTTAAACAGGATTTACTCTACCGGGTAGATGAAATACGGGGCGTGGGGGTAGAGCAGTTGGTGGTGCCCCAGCCATATCGCCGGCGGGTCCTCGACTTGGCTCATAAACACCTGATGAGTGGCCACCTAGGGGTCAAGAAAACGCAGGAGCGAATATTGCAAAGGTTCTATTGGCCCGGGGTCTTTGGGGAGGTAAAACGGTTCTGCGAAACCTGCCCGGAGTGTCAGCTTACCGCACCCCTGGCCCACTTTCGCAGTCCGTTGGTACCGTTACCCATTATAGAAGTCCCTTTTGAACGGATAGGGATGGATCTGGTGGGGCCCCTCGTAAAGTCCGCTTGAGGGCACCAACACATCCTAGTGATCGTTGACTATGCCACCCGGTATCCAGAGGCGATACCTCTCAGACATACTGCGGCGAAGCTGATAGCTCGGGAGTTGTTTGCTGTGTTCTGCCGGGTGGGGTTGCCCAAGGAGATCCTTACGGATCAGGGGACCCCATTCATGTCTAAAGTGACCAAAGAGCTATGCCGGCTACTCCAGATCAAGCAGTTGCGTACGTCTGTGTATCATCCTGAGACGGACGGTTTAGTGGAACGATTCAATAAAACCCTGAAAACCATGCTCAAAAGGGTGATTTCCAAAGACGGGAAAGACTGGGATATGATGCTTCCCTATTTGATGTTTGCCATACGAGAGGTGCCACAGGCATCCATGGGGTTTTCGCCTTTTGAGTTGTTATGCGGGTGACATCCCCGGGGATTGTTGGACCTGGCAAAGGAAACATGGGAGCAAGAGCCCACCCCCCATAAAAGTGTGATTGAACACATTTTAGGAATGCAGAACCGCATAAGCGCGGTCATGCCAATTGTGAAGGAGCATTTACAGGAGGCTCAGGCCGCGCAAAGCGGCCGCTACAATAGACAAGCCACCGTGCGGACCTTTAAACCCGGGGATCGGGTGTTGGTATTGATCCCCACGGCGGAGAGTAAATTCCTGGCTCAGTGGCAAAGCCCCTACGAGATAAAGGAAAGAGTCGGGGTGGTCAACTATAAGGTATTGCAGCCCGGTAGGCGGAAACCTGAACAAATATACCATGTCAACCTATTAAAACCTTGGCAGGAACGGGAAAGCCTGATGGTTGCTTTTTCCCCATCTCGCTCCTCTTCGGGTCGTTCAAACCCGGCTCCAGCAACTTCCGGAGAGGACGAACCGGAAGTAAGGATTGGAGAAGCCCTCACCAAGCAACAGAGGCAAGAGGCCAGACGGCTGGTTCAACAGAACCCCGATGTCTTCTCCGAGCTGCCTGTATGCTCTATTTACGATATTGGTCATCCTTTCATACCATTCATTTTGGCGGTCCTGTTTATGTCTCTTCACACCCCTTTGTGTTTTTAATTCTTTCTTGCTGGTTGCACAAATGTGTTTGTAATAATAAAATGATATTCACTTTTTGGCACTTCCTGACTCTTGTTCTCCTATTTTATATACATCATGATACATGCAGAATATCCTGATGGAGGGGCACACACAGTGTGTGGAGGCAGACATTGGAAATATCCAACATGGAGGGACGGCCAGTGGGGCACAGTGTGCTGGGGCGTTTCAGCCATGCAGTTTCAATCCTCCATTCCCTATCTATCTATCCCTCTATCTATCTATCCCTCTATCTATCTATCCCTCTATCTATCTATCCCTCTATCTATCTATCCCTCTATCTATCTATCTATCCCTCTATCTATCTCTCTATCTATCTATCTATCTATCTATCTATCCCTCTATCTATCCATCCATCCATCCATCCATCCATCCATCTATCTATCCCTCTATCTATCCCTCTATCTATCTATCTATCCCTCTATCTATCTATCTATCCCTCTATCTATCTATCTATCTCTCTATCTATCTATCTATCCCTCTATCTATCTATCTATCCCTCTATCTATCTATCTATCCCTCTATCTATCTATCTATCCCTCTATCTATCTATCTATCCCTCTATCTATCCCTCTATCTATCTATCCCTCTATCTATCTATCCCTCTATCTATCTATCCCTCTATCTATCTATCTCTCTATCTATCTATCTATCTATCTATCCCTCTATCTATCCATCCATCCATCCATCCATCCATCCATCCATCTATCTATCCCTCTATCTATCCCTCTATCTATCTATCTATCCCTCTATCTATCTATCTATCCCTCTATCTATCTATCTATCTCTCTATCTATCTATCTATCCCTCTATCTATCTATCTATCCCTCTATCTATCTATCTATCCCTCTATCTATCTATCTATCCCTCTATCTATCTATCTATCTATCCCTCTATCTATCCCTCTATCTATCTATCCCTCTATCTATCTATCCCTCTATCTATCTATCCCTCTATCTATCTATCCCTCTATCTATCTATCCCTCTATCTATCTATCCCTCTATCTATCTATCCCTCTATCTATCTATCCCTCTATCTATCTATCCCTCTATCTATCTATCCCTCCATCCATCCATCCATCCATCCATCCATCCCTCCCTCCATCCATCCATCCATCCATCCATCCATCCATCCATCCATCCATCCACCTATCTATCTATCTAGATATATTAGAGTGCATGGATTAGGAATGGAGGATTGAAACTACATAGATCAGATGCCCCAGAACATTTTGATAGAGGACACCCTCGTCCCCCCCCCACCTTACAGAAAATTACATTCCCCCCTTTCACATAGTGTGCCGCCGTTGGTTGCCCCTAGTGAACAGGTCAGCAGGCACCTCCACAGAACAGGTCACTACTCAATGGTCCATCTTCACAGGGGCGGACACTGACAGTTTGGGGCTCCTGTACAAGAAATTGTGCCTCCCTCCTTCCCTCCGTTTATGGCGACAAAGCTACAAATACAGATATAGATACAATATATTACATAGTTCCCTCTCTTATTATGTACATTAGCATACCTTACATATAATGAATTGTGGAGTGGGGAGGACACTGAGGACTATATAAAGGATTGTGGGTTAGGGAGGACACTGAAGACCCCGTAATGAATTGTGGGGTGGGGAGTACAGGATCAGGTCCATATTATGAATTGTGGGATAGGGAGGACACTGAGAACTATATAATGAATTATGGGGTAGGGAGGACGTCCCCATATACGTAACATCACCCCCTTCTTCACATATGAAACAGTACCCACTTCCCCACATAAGTAACCATAATCCTTCACCATTCAGCACCACCAGCACGGAGCCCCCCACGTATAATATAATCCCCTTCCCTATACAGCCCCATGCATATAACATTACTCCCTTCACCACACAGCCCCCCAGCAAGCAGCATCACCCTCTTTTCCATGCAGCCCCCCTAGCTTGCAGCCCCAAGCAAGTAAATCTAAAAGTAAATCAATCGTGCGATAGATCGTCGGGGTCACGTTTTCTGTGACGCACATCCGGCATCGCTGGCGATGTCGGCCTGTGTGACACCTCCTAGCGACGCAGTATCGCTCACAAATCCTGAGTCGTGTACTGCTCGCTAGGTTCCATAATATCGTTTAATTTAGTTGTTCATAGTTTCCGGGGTAGCACACGCCGCTCCGTGTGACACCGCGGGAACGATGAACAGCAGCTCACCTGCGTCACGCGGCCGCCGCCAGCTATGTGAAGGAAGGAGGTGGGCGGGATGTTTACGTCCCGCTCATCTCCGCCCCTCCGCTTCCATTGGCCGGCGGCCGTGTGACGTCGCTGTGACGCCGAACGTCCTTCCCACTCCAGGAAGTGGACGTTCGCCGCCCACAGCGTGGTCGCACGAGAGGTATGTGTGACGGGGGGTTACCGACTTTGTGCGCCACGGGCAGCGATTTGCCCGTGACGCAAAAAGGACGGGGAGCGGGTACGATCGATTGTGAAATTGCACAATCGGTCGTACCGTGTAAAGCAGCCTTAACTCTTTGTACTCAGTCCGTTAGCAGGTAGTACCCCAGCATGAAGCCCCAGAGTACGCAGTCCCCTAACAACTGTAACATCAACCCCTCCTTCCCCAAGAGTGTAACATCACCCCCTTTCCGGCACAGCATCCCAGTACGCAGCCCCACACATACAAGATCACCCCTTTTTCCAACCCGTGCCATAATATATATATATATTATATACACAGACACACACATATAAATAAAATTACCCTTTCCCTGCACAATTCCCAATATGCAGCACTTTCACTGTACAATCCCCCATTATGCAGAGCCATACTATGCAATCCCGCAATGTGCAGGCTCATATTGTACAATTCCCAATATACAGGCTCATACTGTATAATCCTTAAAGGAAACCTGTCAGGTCAAAAAAGTGTTATAACCTACAAGCAGGAGCCTGTGTGAGCTATTAACCCCTTCCTACCCATCCCTTTCTTGTAATATTGTACATTATGAAAGTAATAAAATATGTTTTATTACTTACATACTCCCTATGTAAATAGCATAGGTTTCTAGCCCCATGGGCGTTGCATCACCCTGTGGGTGTCTACATGCTTTCCATGGTATCACGCTCCTATGGGCGTGATACCATGGATTTACATGAGCGACGTCATGTCTGCACTTTCAGAATCTCGCGTGTGCGCTTTACCATTCTCATCGCTGCCTCATCCTGGTGCTTGCTGGTCGGTTTCTGACGCACATTGCGCATGACAGGAACCGCAGGAGTCTTCTGAGCATGTGCAGTGCGCGTCAGAAGCCGACATGCAAACACCAGGATGAGGTGGCGAGAATGGTAAGCGTGCGCACGCACGAGATTCTGAAGGAGCTGACGTGACGTCGCTCATGTAAATCCATGGTATCACCCCCACAGGGCGATGTGACGCCCATGGGGCTACAGACCCTGCTCATTTACATAGGGATTATGTAAGTAATAAAACGTTATTTTATTACTTTCATATTCCCCAATATAACAACACAGGGATGGGTAGGAAGGAGTTAATAGCTCACACAGGCTGCTGCTTGTAGGTCACAATGATTTTTTTCCCTGACAGGTTCCCTTTAATATGCAGGCCCATGTTGGAAAATCCAGCTATACTGCGACCCCCCAAAAAACAAACACCTCCTCAAATTACTCACCCTAAGGCTATGTGCGCACTTACCGGATTTTGCCGCGGATTTTTCGCGGATTTGCTGCATGTTTCGCTGCAGAAAATGTTCATAACATCTCTGCAGTGAATCACCAGCAAATCCTATGGAGAAAAAAAATCCTGTGCGCACTGGGCGGAATTTGACAGCTGCATGTTTTGCTGCGGGAATCCCGCAGCAAAAACAAGTGCATGTCACTTCTTTTCCGCACATCGCTGCGGGATTTCACTCCATTGACTCAATGTTAATCATGAAATCCCGCAGGGAATAACGCAGGCAGCAAATTCTGTGCGGTTCACTGCGTTTTCCTGCGTTATTCCCTGCGGTATTTCGCGGTTTACCTCCGGTAATGTGCATCGCTTGTCTGCGGTTTTGCAGGGAAGTGATGTCATTACAGGAAGAGGAAGCCGTGCAGAGAGTAAACACACACACAGATCACAGACACACACATCACAGACATAGAACACATAGACACAGACACATAGAACACACATAGAAAGAAAACGGAAATATAGGAAAAAAAGAACGTGGGCTCCGCTGTATTTTTACCGTCCAGCCGAGGTAAGCACACAGCGGCGGCCCGGTATTCTCAGGCTGGGGAGGCGAGGGGCAGGGTTAATGTCCTCCGCCTCACTCCCCCTCCGGCAGCCGAGAATATCAGCCGCAGCTGCCCCGGCACTGTCGCATGCAATATGCGGCAGCACCGGCGTGTCCCCGGCTCTTCCTGCCACCGTGTAGCAGTGGTGGCAAGGTAATACAAGGGGTTAATGTTGGTGGGGGACCACCGCCATTAACCCCAGGCTTGATCATGGCAGCGTCTATGTGACAGCTGACATGATCAACCCGTAAGTAAAGTGAATAAAACACAGACACCAAAAATCCTTTATTTTAAATAAAACAAACAAGCCTCGTTCACCATTTTATTAACCCCCCCCAAACAAAGCTCCGGCGTAATCCACAGGTCCGACGTCCTGCGCTGCTTCCATCCAGCCGCGACTGTCACAGACACAGGCTGAATGCAGCAGACAGCAGAGGTAATTACCGGTCATTTCCCACGGCCGGTAATGTGAACTCACTGCCGACCGTGGGAAATGCAGCGATCTGTCCTCTATCTATCCCTCTAT
Organism: Anomaloglossus baeobatrachus; assembly: GCF_048569485.1. Taxonomy (NCBI): domain Eukaryota; kingdom Metazoa; phylum Chordata; class Amphibia; order Anura; family Aromobatidae; genus Anomaloglossus; species Anomaloglossus baeobatrachus. The sequence continues at coordinate 137,962,757 of NC_134363.1, read as the reverse complement.
CTATCTATCCCTCTGTCTATCTATCTATCCCTCTATCTATTCTTCTGTCTATCTACTATCAGAATTAAATGTATTTTTTTTTTTTTTTCTTCAATGTGCTTTATTGCATTGAATGCAATAAAGCACATCCCAACCCGCACGCGGCAAAACCGCGGCAATACCGCGAATAATACCGCGGTAAAACCGCGGCAAACCGCATGCGGTTTTCGGGTGCGGTTTCCCGCGGTTTTTTACCGCGGGTACGGTAATCTTTGAGAGCATGCGGAATTCTCTCAAGGAAATTTCATTTCCCAGTGCGCACAGAGCCTTACTCCTGTGTATGAAGACCCTTGCTCCATGGTGCAGCCCCTCAGCCTCTCCAGTCTCCAGCAGCCACAGTACACACACAGTGATCATAGGTCCCGCGCTGGAGGAGGAAGACCCGCCCCCCTCCCCGGTTACATCATCACCTCACAGGAGCAAATACATTCTAGCAACAGGGGGATTCCTCCGGCTCCGCTGCCTCTACTCCGCAGAAGGATTGCTCCCGGCGCTGCGCACCGCTGATAACAGATGAGGGCAATCTGGGCATGGGCCCCCCGGAGCCTGAGGCTCCGAACAACTGTCCAAATTGCCATCATTACTAACTGCCCTGAATGGGCCCCCTGGAGCCTTGGGCCCCGGGCTGCAGCCCAGATTGCCCTCATTATAATCCGCCTATGTAGGGAGCAGCTGGGATGTTGTTTTCCCCCTCCGTGGGTAGGGGTCGGTGGTCCCGGGGCCCGATGATGTTGCGGGGAGGCAGGGTTGGTGAGGTCCAGGGTTGCAGGGACAGCGCGGTGCGGTGCCGGATGGCACGGGTGTACTCACTCAGTAAGAAATGCGCAAAGTCCTCGGTAAACCAAACGGCTGGATGGATGGGTCCCGCAGCCGGCTGCAGTGCTTCTCCCCGGACAGGTGATTGCGGCTGTCTTTCCCTGATGTTCTCTTTTGACTACTATGGATCCCCAATGGTAGTCCGCTCCCCGCTGTATGGGTACCGGAGGAGCCCGTTTGCCCGCAGGCGCTGTCCCTTGGGTCTCTAGCCTTAGGCGGTAGCTGTATACCCTCACGGTGTGGGCGGTTGCCTTCAATCGGGACTTTTGCTGTTAGGAAACCCCTGGGGTTCCAGTCACATTCGGATTTGACTATTGTCGGCGGCTCCAAGCCTGGTCGGGGTCCGATGGCCCTGCCTGTGTGTGCTGGCTTCACTTCGCTCCCCAGTCGGTACCGGCGGGCCACCACCCGACCCCGGTCCTACGGTTCCGCGTTGCTTCACCACTCCTGCAGACGGCCACCACCGTCTGCCAACCTTGCTGTCAGTGCCTGGGCCACAAACCCAGACACCCAAGTGCTCACTCCTCTCACTTCAAACTCCAAACTCTATCTGACACTTTTCCCGCCGCCAGGCATGTGAACTCCTCGGTGGGTGGGGCCAACCGCTTGGCTCCGCCCCACCTGGTGTGGACATCAGACCCTGGAGGGAGGCAACAAGGGTTTTGTGTTTGGCTGGTGTCCCTGTCTAATGGGGGTGGGGTGTTTGTGTGTTATCTGTGACGACCTGGCTAGTCCAGGGCGCCACAAAATAACACCTCTATAAAGAGCTGGTAATCACAGTAGGAGATGTCGCAGCTGACCTGCTGCTCCTCCATTTATAGTGACCTTTGCACACGCTCATTAGATGCTTCAATAAAAAGATAGGCTGACAGTCATTCTGTTGCAACTAATGTACATGTGTATTCTCAGAAAAGAGGAGAAAGAATCATTTTTTTGTGATACATTTATTTTTAATTTGGCAATACTTTTTTTTCATAACCTGAAATTTCACAATTTTCACACTTTTTTAGACTCACACTTCCTGTTCTGTACAGAACAATTTTCAGCAGTTTTATTATCATCAGAGGCAGGATTATAATGACTGGTAATACCGCTATACAGAGCTGATAACACAGGCTCCACCAATCACAATAGTAGATGTCTCAGCTGATCTGCTCCTACTCCGTTCACAGTGACCTTTGCACACGCTCAATAGATGCTTCAATAATCAGATAGGCTCAGAGTAATTCTGTTGCTGCTAATTTACATGTGTATTCTCAGAAAAGAGGAGAAAAAAAAATCATTTTTGTGATACATTTGTTTTTAATTTGCAATGTTTTTTTCATAACCTGAAATATCACAATTTTCACACTTTTTTTAGATTCACTCTTCCTGTTCTGTAAAGAACAGTTTTCAGCAGTTTTATTAACATCAGAGGCAGGATTACAACGACTGGTAACACCTCTATACAGAGCTGATAACACAGGATCCACCAATCACAATAGGAGATGTCACAGCTGATCTGCTCCTACTCCATTCACAGTGACCTCTGTACACGCTCATTAGTAGAGTTCAGCGCGGTTCGTGGTTCGCGGTTCGCCAGTTCGCGGTTCGAGTGATTTTGGGGGGTGTTATAGATAGAACTAGAACTCGACCTTTTTGCTAAAAGTTCGGCAGCTCGAGTTACGTTCGAGAACGGTTCTATCAGCAAAAAGCCTAGCTAATTAGTAGCTGGCTTTTCACTGTAATAGTGTGAGTCATTCTGTGATTCACGCTATTATCTAATTTCAGCGTACAGTGTGCGGGGGGGACGGGTTTTAGATCTGTGGTGCTGAGAAAATGCCGATCGCCATTTTTTTTTTTCTAAGCGCACGTGTAGTTGGGCGGGCCAGCATGTCAGCCAATCCCAGACACACACACGGCTAAGTGGACTTTTTGCCAGACAAGCAAGGGCATGTGTCATAGGCTGTCCATGTCACATGTCCTTGCATTATAAATACGGCCATTTTCCCTCAGGATGCCATTATCTGCCTTCTGCATCTGGGTGACAGTCACCGCTCACGCAGCTCCTGTCGCCGATCCTTCTGCTTACGCTATACACACAGCGCTCTACAGATTAGGGACAGAATTTTATTTCAGCCCTTTTCAGGGCTAATTTCATCAGGCTCAGAGCCATAGGTGACAGTCAGGTCCGTGGAAACGCTGTATACAGTTTCAGATAACAGCGTCTGTGTACCTAAGCTCAGGGAATTCCTTGCTGCATTTCACCATTAGGAGGGATAGAAAGTGAGGCTTCCTTTCCTCTACACTGACCCACAACCCAGCCACTGTACCCTCCTGCACATTTTAATTGAAAAGAGTGCTGCCAGTTAGTGCCATCCAAAGAGTGGCTGTTGTACTCCATTATTGTGCCACTGGTGCCAAGCAATTTCCAGCACATCTGCATTCCACCCTCCTGCTCATTTTTACTAAGCTATTATAATAGCAAACACTGCTGAAACTTAGTGGCATCCAAAAAGTGGCTGTTGTACTCCATTAGTGTCCCACTGGTGCCAAGCAATTTCCAGCACCTCTGCATTCCACCCTCCTGCTCATTTTTAGTAAGCTATTGTAATAGCAAACACTGCTGAAACTTAGTGGCATCCAAAAAGTGGCTGTTGTACTCCATTAGTGTCCCACTGGTGCCAAGCAATTTCCAGCACCTCTGCATTCCACCCTCCTGCTCTTTTTTTACTAAGCTATTATAATAGCAAACACTGCTGAAACTTTAAGGGCCATAGTTGCATTATCAGGGGTAGTCAGTGTTGGTTCTTCAGCTGTCAAAAAAGCTAGACCACCTCTGCAATCTACACCACCTCTCAATTTTTACTACCACATTTTAAGTGGACAATCTTGTCGCTACCAAAATGAGTGGCAAAATGACAGATGCTTGTGGAAAGGGGAAGAGGCGTGATGGAAAAGGAAAAAAAGTTTGTGTCCGTGGGGAAGGTGGCAAAGCTACATTAACATCTGCTGAAGATAGACCATCTACCAGCAAAAGTAAGATGTCTTCTACTTTCCATGGACAATCCGATGTGCTCCCTTTTTTACGGACCCGAACAACTGTAACAAAGGTAGATGATGGCCAAAAAAAGAAAATGCTTGAATGGATCTCAAGTGGTCCAACAAGTGCCCTCTCAGCCAACTCAACTACCGCATCCAAAAAACACCAGTCCTCGGAGTTGTCATCCCAATCACACTTGCTTTCTCCCAGCTCTGAAGTCTCCATCCGCCCTGCACAGTATGGTGGAACAGAGATGGCTGAGTCTGCAGAGCTGTTCAGTCACACTATAGCCTGGGAATCAGAGGTCTGCTCCCAAGCTACAGTGAGTACAGACCAGGAAATGGTCTGCAGTGATGCCCAGAACCTTTGTGACTCTGATTCAGGCTGTGAGGACCAAGTTTCTGAGCATAATGTTGACCCTTATTCACAAACTGTAACACCTGTGGTTATAGACAATGAGGAACATACTGATGACGATGAGACGCAGATACCAGATTGGGATGACAACTTAAATATTCAGTCAGGGCAGGAAGAGGCTAGGTCTGAGGGTGAGGGGAGTGCAAACACAACAATTGATGAGGAAGTTCTAGATCCCACCTACTGTCAACCCACAGTCAGGCACTCGAGGAGGTCAACAGAGGCGGTGGAGGAGGATGCAACTGACAACGAAGTTACCTTGCGCCTTCCTGGAAGGAGGAGGAGTACTGGTAGCATGTCTACAATTGCATCATCAGCCACCACTCTGCCTCTGAGCACTAGTCGGGGTGGATCAGCAGGTCACATGTCCTCTAAGCCTTGCCTAGCCTGGTCTTTTTTGACCTTGCAAAGCATCGCCCAAATCATGTGATCTGTAAAATTTGTCAGGAATCTGTAAGTAGAGGCAAAAACTGCAGCAGTTTGACAACTTCTTCCATGAATCGTCACATGAATAAATATCATATGTCCCAGTGGGAAGCTCACCGTGCTGCAATGCGGCGTAGCGGAGCGGACCATCGACCGCCTGCCCCTTCCAGTGCATCCGCGCGCTCTTCATCTTCTAGGACTATGGGGACAGCTGTCACACCTGGTTTTCCACGCACACCTTCCACCACTGTAACCGCAACAGGCAGTTTGCTTGGTAGGTCGTCAGTTGGTTTGGAAGGGGAAACAAGTGCGGGTGTACAGCTCTCTCAGACATCGATAGCACCAACGTTGGATGAAGGCAACATCATGTCTCCGCCTGCACTTTCCTCACAAACCTGCATTTTTCCAGGGACACCCTACTCACCACTACACACAGCAGCCAGATCTCTGTCCCTCAGATGTGGACAAATAAAAGGCCATTTCCTGCGACCCATGACAAAGCTAAGAGGTTGACTTTATCCCTCTGTAAGCTCTTGGCTACCGAAATGCTGCCTTTCCGCCTGGTGGACACACAGGATTTTTGAGACCTTATGTCTGTCGCTGTGCCCCAGTACCAGATGCCCAGTTGCCACTATTTCTCTAAGAAAGATGTGCCAGCGCTACACCAGCATGTCGCACACAACATCACCGCTTCCTTGAGAAACTCTGTGTGTGAACGGGTGCATTTCACCACCGATACTTGGACCAGTAAGCATGGACAGGGACGTTACATGTCGCTGACTGGGCACTGGGTAACTATGGTGATAGATGGTGAAGGGTCTGCTGCACAAGTCTTGCCGTCCCCACGACTTGTGTGTCAATCCTCTGTGTGTCCAAGTTCCTCCACTGCTTCTGCCTCCTCAACCTCATCTGGGTCCTCCACCTCCGCCCCAAGCCTGCCTGGTCAGGCCACCAGCGTTGTAACTGCGCACAAGGAATCACGTACACCTCATTACTATGCTGGCAGCAGAGCGCAACGGCATCAGGCGGTCTTTATCTTGAAATGTCTTGGAAATAAGAGTCACACAGCGGCTGAGTTGTGGGCAAATCTGGAGACTGAGTTTGGTAAATGGTTGTCTCCACTCAACCTTCAGCCTGGTAAGGCCGTGTGCGACAATGCTGCAAACCTGGGTGCGGCCCTTCGCCTGGGCAAGGTGACACACGTGCCTTGTATGGCTCACGTGTTGAACCTTGTTGTCCAGGAATTTTTAACACACTATCCCGGCCTAGATGGCCTTCTGAACAGGGCACGAAAACTGTCTGCTCACTTCCGCTGTTCAACCACCGCTGCTGAGCGACTTCCATCGCTCCAGAAGTCTTTCGGCCTGCTGGTTCATCGCCTGAAATGCGATGTGCTGACACACTGGAATTCGACTCTCCACATGTTACAGCGACTGTGGCAGCACCGCCGAGCCCTGGTGCAATACGTCATGACGTATAGCCTGAGCCAACGAGATGCAGAGGTGGGGCAGATCACCCTCATGGAGTGGTCTCAGATCAAGGACCTATGCACCCTTCTGCAGTTTCGATATATTGCGACGAATATGTTTAGCGCTGACAATTCCATTATCAGCATGACAATTCCAATCATTTACATGCTGGAGCACACGCTAAACACTATTCGGAGTGAGGGGGTGGGATAACAGGAAGGGGAGGAACTTCAGGAGGATTCATATGCACAAGGGACAACAACATCCCCAAGGTCCAGACGTTCATCATCACCAAGGCGGCAGGCATGGGACCATGGGGGACAGGGATCAACAAGGGCGCATGGTAGCAGTCAAAATGTTGAGGAAAGTGCAGGAGAACATGAAGAAATGGAGGACGGATTATGTGCTGTTATGTATTTACAACCCCCCGCCAGCTCGCATCTCCATTCTTAAACAAGCAATGAGCTTTGCCCTCAATTATCCAGATGCTTATGTGTTATGTATGGGGGATTTTAATCTTGTGATGAATGAGGAGCAGGACAGGTTTCGGATGGATGGAGGGGGACAACATTCGGCCACACACTTGACTGATTTGCAGCAATGCGCGGAGGGAGGTGGGTGGATTGACCTTTGGCGACTCCGGCATCCTAACACCCGAGAATATACATGTCATTCTTCTACTAGACGCACGCTGTCCCGACTAGATTATATTTTTGGGTCGAGCAATATCGCAACCTGGGTGGATGACGTGGTACACGGGGTCAGGGGCATATCAGATCACAGCCCAGTGATTCTTACTATGAAGACTACCCAAGGTGTTGGTAAACCCTTTTGGAGGTTAAACCCCTTTTGGCTAAAACTAATAGATCAAAGTGATAGAACTCTGACCCAAATAGAGGATTTCCTGGAAGCACACCCTAAACCCTGGAATATTAACTTGGTGTGGGACACCCTTAAAGCCTACCTTAGAGGGTGTTTGTCTTCAACCATAACATATCTTAAAAGAGTGACTAAAACTGAGGATGATATAGTAGAGGGGAGACTTAGGGACTTAGAGGCAATATATATATCGGCCCCAACCGATGGAAATAGGGCGGCCTGGATGCAATCATATAGGTTATATATGCAGCACTCTGAGACCAAGTCCAAACGCAAATTGTTCTTTACCCGACAATCATATTTTGAGCTTGGAAATCAATCCAGTAAATTATTGGCATATATGGTTAGGCAACACAACACTTCAAATACAATATTGGGTATACGGAGGATGGATGGCTCAATAGCTACATCCCCTGAGGATATTTTAGAGTGCTTTTGTGAATACTATAAAACCCTATACACATCTAGAAATCCTCATGGAGTTCAAAGTTGCGTGACATATTTGTCGGATTTGGAGTTTCCCACTTTGAGTGAATCACAACGGGAGTCTCTGGAGGCGGACATCACACTGGATGAAGTGATTACTGCCATCTCGGATATGGCTAGGGGGAAATCCCCGGGTCCAGATGGCCTTCCCATAGAATTCTATAGTAAATATTGTGACGTATTGGCCCCGATTCTTTTAGAGGTTTTCTCACATTTTTCAGCCGGCGACTCTCTGCCTGCCTCATTGTACGAAGCACATATAGTCGTGCTGAGGAAGGAGGGTAAAGACCCACTAGACTGCGGTTCATACCGTCCTATATCCCTAGTTAACGTGGATTACAAGATCTTTACCAAAATACTGGCGTCCAGGCTTAATTCAGTCATATTGAGTATAGTTCACCCAGATCAAACCGGATTTATGCCTGGGAAAAACACCTCTATAAATATAAGACGGGTCCAGTCCATAGTGCAATATAGCACACTGGTCCAGGAGAACGAGTGGGCCTTGGCCTCGCTGGACGCGGCCAAGGCATTTGACTCGGTAGAATGGCCATTTTTATTTGCCTGCCTCCAGAGATTCGCCTTTGGGCCTAAATTCAGTAACTGGATTCATATGTTGTATAGGTCCCCGACAGCCAGGATACTAGTCAATGGTGCTATGTCTACACCCTTCGCATTGAATCGGGGCACAAGACAGGGATGCCCTCTGTCTCCAGCATTGTTTGCACTAGTTATTGAAGCTTTGGCAATTAGAATCCGCTCTCATCCACAGATCACTGGAATCACTATAGCCGACCGAACAGATCAAATAGGATTGTATGCGGATGACATGGTTGTCTTCTTAGATCGAGTGCAAGAGACTCTACCGGTGGTTATAGACACTATAGATACATTTGGGGAGTTTTCGGGACTACGCATCAACTGGGATAAGTCGGCTTTGATGCCATTAATGCATGGGTCTGGAATTTCAATGGAGGGTAGGTCACCTTTGCAAGTGGTAACTAGCTTTAAATACCTGGGAATACACATACAGAAAGACCATACACTAGACCTGCAGACGAGTATAACACCACTTCTGGAGCACGTTAAACTTAAATATAACTTGTGGAGCAAGCTACCCCTGTCAGTGGTTGGCAGAATAAATTTAATCAAAATGATATTACTTCCAAAGCTTAGTTATACACTACAACATAGTGCAGTATCAGTACCCAAATCCTTCTTCTCAATGTTGAACTCGCTTACTACCTCTTTCATATGGGGGAAATCCAGACCCAAACTTCGGTTATCCATTTTACAGAGATCCAAAAGACTGGGAGGGATGGCTTTACCGGAGTTCTTCCTCTACTACCTCGCGGGACAGCTTAGGGCACTAGAGACTTGGATGCCTGGATGTCAGCTGCCAAACTCTGAGAGTCACTTGGCACACGCGGCTGGGACTGATTGTTTAGTGGGTTTTCTGGAATCAGATGGACTGAGAACACCACGGCAATTACCCCTCCTCAGGTTGGCAAGATTAGTCTGGCGACAAGCCAAGAGGGTGGTACACTTCGAAGGGGTGGTGGCGGAACTCCCATTATGGGGGAATAGCCACTTCCATACTCTGAGAGATCACCCCTCGGCGCAATTCTGGGCCACTCACAGCGTCAGTGCATTAGGTGATCTTTTTGTCCCGGGAACCACAACCTTCAAGTCCTTTGAACAAGTCCAGATTGAATATAATGTTCCAAGATCACAATTCTTTAGATACCTGCAGATTCGCACAGCGATTCAATCCCACATACAGAAAATTGGAGTGAGGAAATTGATATCATCACTTCCTATGATAGGTATTCTAAAATCACAAGGACCTCGAGGCCTCATCTCAGCTATATATACTTACCTGTTGTCAGTGGGGGTGGAGTCGGACCCCTTGCCAGCCCAGGATAGATGGAAATCTCTAATTCCCTCTCTACAGGGAGAGGAATGGGAAGAGATATTGGAATCTCCGACTGCGGTATCCCCGTCGGTTAATAATAAATTGATTCAATGCTACATTGTCCACCAGGCATACCTTACTCCAACTCGATTATTTAGTATGGGCCGTTCTCGTACATCGGAGTGCCCGAGGTGTCATCTCTCAGGGGCAAATTTCATACATATGATTTGGAGCTGTCCCAATATATCTTCGTACTGGCGGGGAGTGACATCTCTGCTGACATCGATTGTGTCGATTCCTGTCTTGTGTGACCCTTTGATATGCCTGTTTGGGGTGGTGGAGGAAGAGTCCTGGGATCATTACATGACAATATTCCTCAGAGAGGCATTGTTTCTGGCTAGGAAATTAATAGCTCTGAGGTGGATGGGAGATTCGAATCCAACTGTGAGGTCCTGGGTTAAACTAGTCAATGCAACCATAGTCTATGAGCGGGTGGTATATTATAATAGGGGGTGCCCGGGAAAATTTAACAAAATCTGGGGTTTGTGGAATTCTTCTCCAGACACACTTGCGGAGGTTTGAGGGAGATTATGCGGATAATGGTGGTTCCCGTTGGATGTTGGGATATGAAACACTGTCCAATGGTATATTGAGGTATAATAATGCAATGTGGCTGTTGTTCTTTCTTTCTTCCTTTTTCTATTCCTCTTTCTATCTTGTTTTCAAAATATGGTCATGCTGATAGTTAGAGCTGTTCTTATGCTCAATATAAAATTAGATATATATGCAAATGATAAGTAGTATGGATAATAACATTGTTCTATCTTAAGTGCTAAAGATATTATGGACTTTATATGACTGTTTATTGTTATAGTTAAATATTACTATCTATATACGGAGCTATCTTTATATGGCAAATGTCAGTTGTACCATGTTTGAAATTGTTAATAAAACGAAGTTAAAAAAAAAGAAATGGAGGACGAACTGTCCATGGACATGGAAGACTCAGCGGATGATGGAGACCTTGGTCAAATTTCAGTTGAAAGAGGTTGGGGGGAGATGTCAGAGGAAGAAAGAACGGTTAGCACCTCTATGCCACAAACACAGCGTGGACTTGGTCTGCATGGCTGCGCAAGACACATGAGCACCTTCTTGCTGCAGTACCTCCAACATGACCCTCGTATTGTCAAAATTAGAAGTGATGATGACTACTGGCTTGCCACACTGTTAGATCCCCGGTACAAGTCCAAATTTTGTGACATAATTCCAGCCATAGAAAGGGACGCACGTATGCAGGAGTATCAGCAGAAGCTGTTAATCGATCTTAGCTCGGCTTTTCCACCAAACAACCGTGCAGGTGCAGGGAGGGAATCTCCCAGTTGTAACTTGCCAAACATGGGACGGTCTCGTCATCCACAGTCTAACCGTACCAGCAACACCATATCTGGTGCTGGTAACAGCAATTTTATTGAATCGTTTCATAATTTTTTTAGACCATCTTTTGCAAGGCCACCAGAGACAACAAGTCTGATACATAGTCAACGGCTGGAGAGGATGATACAGGAGTATCTCCAAATGAACATTGATGCCATGACTTTGCAAATGGAGCCTTGCTCATTTTGGGCTTCAAATCTTGAAAAATGGCCTGAGCTCTCCAGTTACGCCTTGGAGATCTTGTCGTGTCCAGCTGCCAGCGTTGTCTCTGAACGTGTCTTCAGTGCTGCTGGGTGTGTGCTGACAGATAAGCGCACGCGTCTGTCCAGTGACAATGTGAACTAAAATAGGAGAGAAAAGGCGCAATAGGGTCTTATCCGATTTACTGGGTAAAAAGTATAAGGAAATGTTGCACTCACCTGATCGGGTTGTGCCAGTCACAACCCCTTTAGTGGCATGAGCGAGTGCTTAAGTGGTCCAGCAGCAGCCCTGTTGTACAAGCGAGACATCAAATATGGAACTGGAGGAAAACAGGTTTAACACCGCGCTTGAAGACCACGGACATCAGTGTTGAACACACAATTCTTTTATTTCATTTCATTCCTACGCGTTTCGGAGACCACAACTGCCTCCTTCTTCAGGGAAAAGAATTGTGTGTTCAACACTGATGTCCGTGGTCTTCAAGCGCGGTGTTAAACCTGTTTTCCTCCAGTTCCATATTTGATGTCAGTGACAATGTGGACAGACTAACGTTCATCAAAATGAACAAGTCATGGATCTGCAAGGAATTTACTACCCCTGTGTCATCCTGGGGAGAGTAAATGCTTGTGGATTTTGAATGTGCTTGATGCAAATCTACCTGTGAAGTGTACAACTGGGGCACAAGTGCTGCCACTGAAGGGGTGAGTGTCTGTGTGGCCCAATTTTTGGAAAAAAGAGAGACTCCGCTTGGAGTAACCCTTGCTTGCAGTGTTTCTAAAAATGATCCAAGATGAACAGATCTGGGATCAGCAAATACTTTGCTACCTACCCCGGTGTCATCCTGGGGACGGTTAAGGATGGCGTATTTTTGAATGTGCTTGATGCAAATCTAGCTGTGAAGTGTACAACTTGGGCACAAGTGCTGCCACTGAAGGGGTGGGTGTGTGTGTGGCCCAATTTTTGGAAAAAAGGGAGACTCCGCTTGGAGTCACCTTGCGGTGTTTTACATGATTTTAGAAGGGCGTGCCATGCCTATATCTGTGTCTCGTCCTCTTTTTCCTCGTAACGCTGTTTTGTTTTCGCATGAGTATATGTCCTTGTCACTTTCCCATGTGTTTGTGTTGTGTTGAGAGTTGTTTATCACCTTTTGGACACCTTTGAGGGTGTTTTCTAGGTGTTTTTATGTGTTTGTGATTGCCTTCCATTGTTTCCTATGGGGTTCGAGTGGTTCGCTGAACTGGTTCGCCGAACCGAACTCGAACGCGACCACCGTTCGGCGAACCAAGCTCGAGCCGAATCGTGACCGGTTCGCTCATCTCTACTAATTAGATGCTTCAATAAACAGATTAATTCTGTTGCTGCTAATGTACATGTGTAGTCTCTGTAAATAAGAGAATGTATGAGTTTAGAATAACCTCAGATGCCAGTGTGAAAATAGCAAAGAGTTTTTCTTTTTTCCCTTTGATTCTAAGCAGTAACCATATAAGTCATAAGCCATAGAATAAAAAGCTCGGGAATGGGATATCTGATCTTTACTGACATTTTTCCCATTAAAATTTGTCATGAAAAATGTAAATGTCTTCATTTTTTGACAAGTTATTGATCATTTCTAAAAAGTTTGGCAACAAGAAACTGTCATGGATAAAATGTTCTGTATTGTATTTTGTATATTACTTTATGGACTATTGTATATACTCGTGTAGCTATTTTTTCTTATATTTATTATTTTATTTGCTAATAAAATGAAAAAAAAAATATGAAAAACAATTTTTTTTATTTTTTATTTTGTAAAGACATAAATTTATAGAAGTGATGGTTGCAAGATAAAACTATTATTTCCATAGCCATTTAAAAGGCTTTAGAATAAAATAAATAAATGAACTTTATAAAGTTCTTCTTTTTATCTTTGACCAAAGAAAAAAGGACGTTCACTAAAAATTCGGCAATTCATAAAATACAATAGTTGTATCTTTTCGTTCTCAAAAATAAAGACGAGAAAAAACCCCCCAAACTTTCATGTTCTTCTGGAAATACAATGTCCATTATTTATGTTATATAAATGTCGATGGATTCTGTAAGTGCGTTTTTTTATGTGATGGATTGCGTTTGTACAGTTTTTAGACTTTGCATTTTATTTGAGTGGAAATGTTGGTAGTAATTTCATATTCTTTTATGTGGAATGTAATGATGGGTGCATGACGGAGAAACTCACAGGTACATCTTTGAATCAGTAAGTCTTTAATATGTATTTCTGACAACCTACTTCTTAATATTTTGAACACATTTTTACGAGTAGGTGATGTGTTATTGACAGAACATTCTCAACTCTTTTATACCTTTCTGTTTTAGAAACTTTTTAGAAACTGGGCAACTCTACGTACCTTAGTTTATATGGTTTTACCACTGTAGTAGTGTCATGGATTGACAAACGGGATTTTGCCAGGTACTAGTAAAACCTCCATCAGGTGTTACAACACACAAGGGGCCACAATAAAGCGGAGGGCCCAGCTCTAGGGAGAGGGGACTGATGTCACCACCTGCACTCACCTGAGGCTCTGCCCTGCGCCCAATCACATATATGGATTATTTCAACCTGTCGCCAATCACATACCTAAGCCTTGGCTTGCCCTAACCTCACTCTGGCTAGTGAGCAGGCTGGCGAGAGCACTAGTCTCACTTCTGCAATAAAGAAAAAACAAGGGTAAGTTAACAACAAAAGCATATCCAGTGACACTCTATAATATAGGGATACATTGGCATTATATTACTGCTATAAACATATTAGAAAGGACAAAAATACATAGCAAATGTGAAAAATGAGTAAAAACACATAGGCATTGCATTACTGCTTTGGAAATATTGACAAAAAGAGATTTTTAGCTTATCTATTGGTCAATCCATGTAAGCTTGATAACCAATGGCAAGAAACTTTTAGAAACTGGGCAACGCTATGTATCTTAGTTGATTTACTTTTACCACCATAGTTGTGTATGAAGTGACAAATTGGATTTGGCCAGGTAGCAGTAAAACCTCCAGCAGGTGCTACAACACATAGGGTACACATACAACGGACGGCCTTGGCGCTAAGGATAGGGGTCACCATCTGCACTCACTCGAGGCTGTACCCTGCAATCCCTGATGTCACTATATGGGTTCTTTCACCCCATTGCCAATTATGTGCCTGAGCTCTTGTTTGCCCTAAGCTCACCCTGGGTAGTGAGCAGGCCAGCAACAGCACTAGTCTCACCTCTGCAATAAAGAAAGACAAGGCTAGGATAACAGACAGGGGAAATAGACATAAAAAGCTACAATGCAGCTACCACCACAGCTGCAAATAACACGAAACAAAAAGCTTCTTCCAGAGGACCACATAGATATAATGAGGATTCAGATTCTATCACCGGTGTCAGATGATAGAACACATGACTTTATATAGTGAAGGGGAGTGGTAGAAAAAGAGCTGCACCTGGGATTAAAGTTACAGAGAGCAGCCAGATAGGAAAGAGTCCTTGTCCTTAACCCTTACAGGATTACAAGAAAGTAGATGTTATTTAAATATTAGTTAGTGGATCTGTGAACACCAAGGCTTCTGCCAATAGACCACATAGAAGTAATGAGGATTCAGACTCTATCACCAGCGTCAGATGATAGAACACATCACTTTATAAAGTGAAGGGGAGTGGTAGAAAAAGAGCTTCACCTGAGATTAAAGTTACAGACAGCAGCCAAACAGGAAAGAGGGCTTAACCCTTACAGCACTACAAGCAAGTAGATGTTATTTAAATACCAGTTAGTAGATCTGCGAACACTAAGGCGTTGTGATTTTCTGATTCCAGACTCCCCGGAGATCTCCCCCGGGCAGGACACAAACATGACAAGTAGTGTATTGATCAATGCAAAAGAGCCCCAAAAATAGAGATTACCTTGGCGTTGGTTTTGGGGCTCTTTTGCATTGATCAATACAATGGCTAAACATCTCTTATATTCCTATTATTCATAGCAGTTATGCATATTCCATTTTTCATGTTTTTTCACTTTTTCAGATAGTCCATTGTATTTTTCAGTCTATTATTCCCATAACAGTTTTGCTTTTCATCATTCCCCTATACATTGTGACTGGTGTGCAACTCTTTATCGTATTGTACTGCACAAATTATGTAATTTCTGAAGGTTTGAACAAGTATTATTTTACAATTAAGGCTCGTATTTCTCAACTAAAGGTATCATTTTAATCAGCATCCTAGCACTACCTCTAGTTTATAAAGCAAAAACCGTGTAGTTGGTTTCCATTAAAGGCCGCTTTACACGCTGCAATATCGTGACCGATATCGCTAGCATGGGTACCCGCCCCTATCGGTTGTGTGACACTGGCAAATCTCTGCCCGTGTCGCACAACATCGCCCGGACCCATCACACACACTTACCTTCCCTGCGACGTCGCTGTGACCGGCGAACCGCCTCCTTTCTAAGGGGGCGGTTCGTTCAGCGTCGCAGCGACGTCACAGCAGCGTCACTGAACCGTCGCCCAATAGAAGCGGAGGGGCGGAGATGAGTGGGACGTAACATCCCGCCCACCTCCTTCCTTCCGCATTGTGGCCGGGAGGCAGGTAAGGAGAGGTTCCTCGTTCCTGTGGTGTCACACGGAGCGATGTGTGCTACCGCAGGAACGAGGAACAACTTCGTTACTGCTGCAGTAACGATATTTGAGAATGGACCCCCATGTCACCGATGAGCGATTTTGCACGTTTTTGCGACGATGCAAAATCGCTCATAGGTGTCACACGCAACGGCATCGCTAATGCGGCCGGATGTGCGTCACAAAATCCGTGACCCCAAAGAGATCGCTGTAGCGATCTCGTAGCGTGTAAAGCCCGCTTAACTCCTATTTATTGCAGCTACCATAAGGCACAAGCACGGGACTCAGGCATTTCCACCATTAGGGGTAACTCTGAGGTTAGGGATAGCCCAGGGTTCCCAAGCATGAGTGACAGGATAGGAAATCCCTATAACTCGCTATCCGGTAGTCACAGTTATTGATGAAATATCATGTACACAGGTAATTAATCTCTATGTACCTAATGATCCTCTTTAACTCTTATTCATGGCAGCTGCCATAAAGCAGAAGCACAGGACTCAGGCATCGCCACCATTAGAGGTACCCTGAGGTTAGGAATGGCCTAGGGTTCCCTAGCGTGAGGGGCAGGATAAGAGTCTTCCGTAACTCACTATCCTGCAGTGACATCATGACAGTTATTGATGAAATATCCTAAAGACAGGTAATTAATCTCAATGTACTGAATAATCCATGAGATTATGATATTAGGGATAGCCTATGTCCTAGCATAACGGACAGGATAGGAGCCCCCTGTAATTGCTATTCTGCAGTCACATCATAACAGTTATTGATGATATATCCTATAGACAGATAATTAATCTGTATATACTGAATGATTCTCTTTAACTCCTATTCATTGCAGCTACCATAAAGCACAAGCATGGGACTCAGGCATCTCCACCATTAGAGGTAATCCTGAGGTTCAGGACAGCCTATGGTCCCCTAGCATAAGGGACAGGATAGGAGTCCCCTGTAACTGGCTACCCTGCAGTCTCAACATGACAGTTATTGATGACATTTCCTAAAGACAGGTACATACCATATTTTCCGGCATATAAGACAACTTTTTAACCCCTGAAAATCTTCTCAAAAGTCGGGGTTCATCTTATACGCTGGGTGTCATCACTTTACACACAATAAAAGATATTCTCACCTTTCCTCCGTGCCCGCACTGCCTCTAACTGTTTCTTGCAGTCCGCACATAGACCCCTCCATGATAGCGTGCACGGAGTGGCCACTGCAGGATGTCATCATGGCTTTACTACAGTTGAATACTTTACGGCGCCACAAAGCATTCAACTGCAGTAAAGCACTGACAGTAACGGCGGCCCTGTGTATTGGATGCACTTTACTGCAGTTGAATGCTTTGTGGCGCCGTAAAGTATTCAACTGTAGTAAAGCCATGATGACATCCTCCAGGGGGCACTCCGTTCACGCTATTGTGCTGTTTCTATTTGTCTTAGTTAAAACTGTTATTTAATGTTTTTCATGCTTGTCTCTGCTGCCATCTACTGGTCAGACCTTTCGGCTCCTCTGTTTCTTTTGTCCAGCCCATGGGAGTGTCTGATGACCCTCTTTCATCACATCCTGGTGTGTGCATTCCAAACCAGAGCTTGTGAGAACAACATCCCTTATTGGAGCTACTAGGAGCAAAGTCTTCTGACCACGTAGTAGCTTCAGAGGCAAGCATCGCTGGAGAACTACAATGCCAAGTACTTGGATTACTGCAGTCTGCATGTCTTAACCTTTGGAGAAAATAAACCACCATTGTTTCATCTCAGCATGTGCATGTTTCACTCTGGAGCGCTCTGGTCCTGTCTGCCCCACCTATAGGAAAAACGAAGGTAAGATTCTCACAACCTCTCACAACTACGCACCTTCCATCGCCTTTAAGTGGGGACAGAACAGTCAGAAGACTGCTTAAGAGCTCAATACCCCGGCTACAGATCCCTAAGAACCCTGTAACTTCCCATGTAATCTGCCTAGCAACAAGCCTTGTGCACTAGTCTGCCTGCACAGTGCATGCCTGGACAAGCCTAAGGGGAAGCTCTCCCATCTGCCACGTCCTGTGTCACCTCTGCTTGCATTGTAAAGGAACAGTTTATGCACTTGCTGTTTCCCTCTAGCCATACCACTTCTATAGACTTGCAGTATATTATATCTCATTACTGCACATCGCTGCACTGCGAACCCCAAGTTTTGCTAAAGACACCTTGGGAATCTCATCAGGGAGTCCTTGCAGAGCTGCACAACGATTTTTGGACCCCTATTCAAAACTCAAGTTTCTTAAAAAGACAGTACACCTTAAATCAAAATGGCCGAAAAAGACCTTGGACAGTCCCCCACTGCTGAAACATAGCAAATACAACCTGATACTGTCCATTATGAAGCCCAGGAGGCAGAGCCCACGCTTTCAGCAGACCAAGTTGTCCGACCGAAGCGCTCTTCCAAACCCACGATAAAAGTCACTGAAAACTATCACACTATGAAAGATGAGTCATGTGAACACCTGGAAGAACAGTGGGAACGAGTCACCTATTACATGTCAAGACTTGAATCCTCATCAGGTGATGCCGCATGCTTACAAGCCGCTCTGGAACGGCTGAACACAGCTCATGAAAGATACAAGAGACTGTCAACAAGCTACATTACCTTTCTAAAAGACTCTAAAATTGATGACGCTCTTTCAGACCTGAGCAAGGCAAAAGAGGTAGACAAGGAAAGAGATGCCAAGGTGCAAGATGCCATAGACAAGGCCGAACACCGTATCTCTCACCAGCAAGAAACCAGATCACACCGATCAACCTCATCTAGGCGTTCCTCTCGGTCATCCGGGTAATCATCCTCAAGAAGCTCAGCCCTGAGCGACAGGATACTAGAGGCCCGCATAAGAGCAGAGGAATCCAAGGTGAGACGTTCCTTCACAGAAAGAGAAGTAGAAGCAGAAGCCAAAAGGGCAGAAGCAGAAGCCCTTGCAAAAGCAGAAGCCGCTAAAGCAGAAGCCACAAGGGCAGAAGCGGAGGCTCGGATAAAGATTCTTCGGTCACAGATGGAAGAGGAAGTTGCTCTAGCTAAAGTGAGACTACTTGAGCAAGCATTGATCCAAGCTCCTGATCCAGCTGACTCACCACCACTGGAAGCAGACAATCCAGTTGATCGCACAAGAGACTATGTACTGAATCAGTTACCTGTAGCAACCCTAGTTTGCAGTACCGTACAAGCCGACAACACCGAAACCTCCAACTTACCTCTACCAGTGCCAGTGCCACTTAAAGCACCCGAGGAAATTAATAACAGTTACCAAGAGGTGCCATCTCAAACACAGTCACCACGGCAAGATGGCAACCAAGTGTTTCCTGACCCACTTCCACAGCTCAAGCAGCGGTCATCAGAATCTACAGAGGCTAAACCACGCTCAACCCTGCAGCAACGTCATTTTACCCGGGAACATCTCATCCATTCACGCCAGGCAGCCCATACGCCCCAGGGGCATCACGAGTCGTCGTGGCAACAAGTGGTGAGAAATCAGATATGTTTGCCAGGTTCATGGTGAGCAGAGAGCTAATCAACACTAGTCTCACGAAATTTGATGATCGTGCAGAGAGCTACAGGGCCTGGAAAGCAACTTTCAAGGCAGCCATCGCCAATCTCAACTTCACTGCAGAACAGGAGCTCGATCTCCTGATCAAGTGGTTGGGCCCAGGCTCTACAAACCGTATCAAGAGCCTCAGAACCCTCTATGTGGGACAAGCAGAAGCAGGTCTCGCTGCTGCATGGCAGAGACTGGAACGCACCTTTGGCAGCGCAGAAGCAATAGAGAAAGCCCTATTCAAGAGACTGCAGGACATCCCAAAGATCAACCTTAAAGAAGTCCACAAGCTTCAAGACCTAAGTGATCTGCTCATGGAGCTGGAGCTCGCCAAAAGAGATCCTCGTCTGTCTGGGCTGTGCTACCTGGGTACAGCCCATGGAGTGAACCCAATCGTGGTGAAGCTGCCATACAGTCTGCAGGAGAAATGGGCAACGTCAGTCTCAAGGTACAAAAGAATGCATGACGTCACCTTTCCCCCATTTATTCGGTTCTGCAAGTTCATTGACGAGCAGGCCCAGATGAGGAACGACCCCAGCCTCGACTTCCTAGAGTTCAACACTTCGGCAGCTGCAACATCATCATCAAGGTATGAAGGTGCCATACACAAACGCAGAGACATTAAGAACACTGTGAGTGTTAGAAAGACTGAGCTACCATCACCTGCAGCACGCACAGATAAACAGTACACCATCTCATCACGAGATAAGTCTTTCAATCAAGAATGTCCCATCCATAAAAAACTGCATTCTCTGAACAAGTGCAGAGGGTTTAGATCCAAAACCCTACAGGAGCGCAAGAAAGTCCTCACAGAGCTTGGGATTTGTTTCAAATGCTGCGCATCACTTGAGCACATGGCCAAGGACTGTAAATCCATCGTCAAGTGTGAGGAGTGTCATAGTGAAAAACACGTTTCAGCCATGCACCCAACCCAGCTAGCTAGAGACACACCGGCTGCAGTCACCACCACTCCAACTCCAAGTCATGGCGGGGAGCCCAAGAATCAGACTGACACCACCACAGCCGTCTCCTGCTCATGCTCAGAGGTATGTGGAGAGGGCCAAGCACAGAAATGTTGTGCCCGAATTTGCCTCATCAAGGTTTATCCCGAGGGACATCCAGAAAAGGCAATGAAGGTGTATGCCATCATAGACGACCAAAGCAACCTGTCCCTAGCAGGAACCAAATTCTTTGAAGCCTTCGGAATTAATGGACCATCAGAACCCTACACCTTGAACACCTGCTCGGGTCGCATAGAGACTAGCGGCAGCAGAGCTCAGGGATTCATTGCTTCTCTTATCAATGGGAAGACTGAAATACCTCTACCAACGCTCGTTGAATGTGACCAAATACCCAGCCACAGGAATGAAATTCCTACCCCAGAAGCTGCATTTCAGCAACCACACCTAAGACACCTCGCTAGTGTTATCCCACCTCTGGACAATAACGCAGAGATTCTACTCCTGCTCGGCAGAGACAATCTAAGGGTACACAAGGTGCGACAGCAGTGTAATGGGCCTGACTATGCACTATACGCCCAGAGACTGGACTTGGGATGGGTAGTCATAGGAAATGTGTGCGTTGATCGATCAGAAATTGATTCCTTCAAGACTTATGTGCATGGAGATGGGCGCACAACCTGCTTAAAGCCATGTCCTCATCACTATGGAGTGAAAGAGAAATCTCCAGACACAATACAGCTACCTGACATCGCTTCTTCTCTGCATATCGACAACTTGGGAAGATCAGTCTTTCACACAACCAAGGACGACGATAAAGTAGCCTTGTCAGTAGAGGACAGAGAATTCATCGGAATAATGGACTGTGAGTTTTCTAAAGACAAAACCAACCATTGGGTCTCTCCATTACCCTTCCGATCTACCAGGGTAAGACTCCCAAACAACCGAGCTCAAGCTCAGACCAGATTTAACTCTCTTCAGCATTCTATGAGCAGCAAACCTGAAATGAGAGAACATATTGTTGCCTTTATGGACAAAATATTCTGCAACAACCTAGCAGAACCTGTACCAACTGAACTGAATCCAGCAGATCACGCAACTAGACCTACGTCTATAAGTTCTTTTGCTAACTCTTCTTGGCTTACAGGTCCAGAGTTCCTGCTGAGACAGTCAGAAGAAGGTGTCCAGGAAGCCTTCAGCATCCTAGATCCAGACAACGATCCAGATGTCTGAGCTGAAGTCAATACCCTGGCCACCAGTGCAGAAAAAACTTCCAACTTCGGTTGCCAACGTTTTGAACGTTTCTCCAGCTGGATGAGGCTCGTCAGGACTGTCGCTAGGTTAGTGCATATCGCCAGATGCTATCATACGGACCTTAAAAACAAAGACTGTCATCGCTGGCATGTCTGCCACAAATCCCTTTCTGCTGAGGACATCTCCTATAGCGAGTCCCTCATAATACGCCACCTCCAACAGAGTGAATTTGCCATAGAATTGAAGTGTTTATACAACAAACAGCAGATTCCATTAAAAAGTCCTCTCGCCAATTTAAACCCAGTCATCGACAGCTTCGGCTTATTGAGAGTTGGTGGTTGTTTAAATCAGGCTCATCTTGGAGTTGCAGAACAAAATCCTCTCATCATTCCCAACAAACACCATGTTACAGTCTTGCTGATCCGACACCACCATGAAAAGACTGAACACCAAGGCAGGCAAATTACAGAAGGTGCTTTACGGTCTGCAGGCCTCTGGATTATTGGAATGAAGAGACGTGTAGCACAAATACTACACGATTGTGTGCACTGTCGTAAAGCGAGAGGAAAACAACTGTACCAGCAAATGGCTGACTTGCCTACAGACAGACTTTCTACAGAGCCACCTTTCACCTACGTGGGCCTAGACGTTTTCGGACCATGGATGGTGTCCACACACAGAAGTCGCGGAGGCCAAGCAAACAGCAAGCGGTAGGCTGTGTTATTCACCCGCATGAGTGTTCGAGCCGTTCACATTGAGGTGTTAGAGTCCATGGATACCTCCAGCCTAATCAACGCCTTGAGAAGGTTCCTTGCCATCAGAGGACCAGTGAAACAGCTGAGGTCTGACCGTGGAAGCAACTTCGTCGGTGCATGTAGAGAACTGAACATCGACACCAAACCTATCCAAGATCAGCTGGCAGAGAAAGGTTGCACCTGGATCTTCAATCCCCCTCACAGTTCTCACATGGGAGGCTCCTGGGAGAGGATGATCGGGATTTCACGCAACATCTTGAACTCCATGCTAATGGACGTTAATTCCTCAAGACTCACACATGAGACTCTAGTCACTCTTTTAGCTGAAGTCTCAGCCATTATCAATTGAAAACCCCTTGTGCCGGTGACCATGGATCCAGAAACACCAACCATATTGACTCCTACTATTCTTATTACCCAAAAAACTGACAACGCGGTAATGCCCAGCGGAGAGTTCACCCACGCGAACACTTATCAAAAACACTGGAAACGGGTTCAATACTTGGCTGACTACTTCTGGAACCGATGGAGGAAAGAATACCTCACCATTCTTCAAGGAAGAAAGAAGTGGCGACATCCCAAGCCGAACCTCAAGGAAGGAGACCTAGTCCTCATGAAAGATCAGACCACAGAAAGGACTGACTGGCCTATGGGACTAATTACTAGGATACTGCCTAGTCAGGACGGCAATGTTCGGAAGGTGGAGCTAAAGGTCATCAGGAAAGGTGAGACGAAGACCTTTGCAAGGCCAATCCACGAACTTGTTCTGCTTTTGCCCATAGAGAGCGTCCCTACAGGATGAACGCTACCGGACCTGAACTTTGAGCCATCCTTCTTGTTTTGGACTTAATTGAGCTTGTTTTTGCATTTAACATGCCTTTCCTTTCAGGTTGTATTATGGACTCAATAGTGAAATCCCCAAAGTGAATTTCAAACGGGGAGTTTGCTGTTTCTATTTGTCTTAGTTAAAACTGTTATTTAATGTTTTTCATGCTTGTCTCTGCTGCCATCTACTGGTCAGACCTTTCGGCTCCTCTGTTTCTTTTGTCCAGCCCATGGGAGTGTCTGATGACCCTCTTGCATCACATCCTGGTGTGTGCATTCCAAACCAGAGCTTGTGAGAACAACATCCCTTATTGGAGCTACTAGGAGCAAAGTCTTCTGACCACATAGTAGCTTCAGAGGCAAGCATCGCTGGAGAACTACAATGCCAAGTACTTGGATTACTGCACTCTGCATGTCCTAACCTTTGGAGAAAATAAACCACCATTGTTTCATCTCAGCATGTGCATGTTTCACTCTGGAGCGCTCTGGTCCTGTCTGCCTCACCTATAGGAAAAACGAAGGTAAGATTCTCACAACCTCTCACAACTACGCACCTTCCATCGCCTTTAAGTGGGGACAGAACAGCTATCACGGAGGAATCTGTGTGCTGACTGCAAGAAACAGTTGAAGGCAGCGCGAGCACGGAGGAGAGGTGAGAATATCTTTTATTGTGTGTAAACAACGGCACATAGGAGGCAGAAGGGAACCAGCAGGAGCATGTTATTAAACAATGGGCTCATTACTTCATGGGACATTACAGCAGGGCGCATTACTATACAATGGGGAGATTACAGCAGGAGGGCATTATTAACCCCTTAACGACCGCGCCTGCTTGGCACGAGCAGAATCGTTATCTGCTCGTGCCGTTTAACCCCTTATATGGCGCTGTCAATATGTGACAGCGCCATTATAAGCGCGATCGCGGTAAACATTTACTTACCGCCCGATACCGGAAGTCACGTGAAGCGATCACGTGACTCCCGATAGTTGTCATGGTAGCACAGGGTAATGTGATGACTGCTGTACTACACCTGACTTGCTTTCACTTTCGCTGTGCCAGCGGCACAGCAAAAGAGAAAGAGAGTGTATCTGCTGTTTACAGCCTTGTAGCTGTGATCAGCAGATACTGCAGAGTGATCGGAATGCTGATCGCAATAGCCCCCTAGGGGGACTAGTAAAATAAAAAAAAAAGTAAAAAAAAAAGTTTAAAAAAATAAAAAAAAAAACAAAAACCTAGAAGTTCAAATCACCCCCCATTCGCCCCATTGAAAATTAAAGGGTTAAAAAAATAAAAAATATACACACATTTGTTATCGCTGCGTTCAGAAACGCCCGATCTATCAAAATATAAAATCAATTAATCTGATCAGTATACGGCATAGCGGCAAAAAAATTCCAAACGCCAAAAAGATGTTTTTTTGTCGCCACAACTTTTGCGCAAAATGCAATAAGAGGCGATCAAAACGTAGCATCTGCGCAAAAATGGTACCGTTAAAAATGTCAGCTCGAGACGCAAAAAATAAGCCATCATTGAGCCATAGATCCCGAAAGATGAGAACGCTACGGGTCACGGAATATGGCGTAAAACGTGCGCCACTTTTTTCGGACAAACTTCCAATTTTTTTTTAACCCCTTATATAAAAGTAAACCTATACATGTTTGGTGTCTACGAACTTGCACTGACAAAACAAAGAAAAACTCCTAAGATTAAACTTTATTAAATTCGATTAAAAGGGAAGGGAATCTTCCAAAACCAATCAAAATATCCTATCAAAAATACATAAGTGTCAATGTTAAAACAACCACAAGGGAGGGGGAGGGAATCTGACCCTGACAATGCCCTGAATTCACCCCTACCTTGCCACGGAGGTCGACGCCCTAAGAGCTTGCGCAATTGGCGCCCCCGCTCCACGTCGTCTCTCCCTCCTGCCCTCAAATGGCCACAGGAGCTGTGAGGTGATGGTACTGTGAAGGATTCACACATTCAAATGAACCAAATTTCAAGAATATAGGTAATATCAATAACCAATGTCCAATATAATTAATTGGAAACATATACAGGGTGGTTTCGTTTAGGGACCGCAGGAGTTTATTGAGTGGGCTCTGGGTCATTTTGCCCGTATATGTTTCCAATTAATTATATTGGACATTAGTTATTGATATTACCTATATTCTTGAAATTTGGTTCATTTGAATGTGTGAATCCTTCACAGTACCATCACCTCACAGCTCCTAGGGCCATTTGAGGGCCAGGAGGGAGAGACGACGTAGAGCGGGGGCGCCAATTGCGCAGGCTCTTAGGGTGTCGACCTCCGCGGCAAGGTAGGGGTGAATTCAGGGCATTGTGAGGGTCAGATTCCCTCCCCCTCCCTTGTGGTTGTTTTAACATTGACACTTATGTATTTTTGATAGGATATTTTGATTGGTTTTGGAAGATTCCCTTCCCTTTTAATCGAATTTAATAAAAGTTTAATCTTAGGAGTTTTTCTTTGTTTTTTCTATGACTGCACTTCTAATTATCTATTTATGATTACTGAACTTGCACTGACCTAAGGCATCACACCCACACATCAGTCTTACCATATAGTGAACACAGTGAATAAAATATCTCAAAAACCATAGTGCTTTCGCACTCTTTTTGCAATTTTTCTGCATTTGGAATTTTTTTGCCGTTTTCTAGTACACTATATGGTAAAACTGATGGTTTCATTTAAAAGTACAGCTCGTTCCGCAAACAATGAGCCCTCACATAACCATATAGACTGAAAAATAAAAAAGTTACGTCTCTCAGAAAAAGAATGGCGAAAAAAAAAAACGGAAAGCGAAAAATCGGCCGGTCGTGAAGGGGTTAAACAATGGGCAC
The DNA here is from genome assembly GCF_048569485.1 of Anomaloglossus baeobatrachus. Classification (NCBI taxonomy): domain Eukaryota; kingdom Metazoa; phylum Chordata; class Amphibia; order Anura; family Aromobatidae; genus Anomaloglossus; species Anomaloglossus baeobatrachus. The sequence continues at coordinate 137,936,793 of NC_134363.1, read as the reverse complement.
ATTACTGCATGGGACATTACAGCAGGGGATTTCACTAAACAATGGGGATGTTACCTGGTTCGGTGTACACTGGAGTACATACAATATATCCCGAATAGGGATGATCGAATACCTCAAATATACGGCTTCGCAAATATTTTCCGAATAGGTCGCCGCTATGCGAATTATCGATGCGCAATGTAAGTCTATGAGAAGCACGAAAGGTTCTGAATAGTTGTTATTCGGGTTTCCCATAGAATTACATTGCGTATCGAATATTCGCGAATAGTCGAATAGCAGCGACTTATTCAGAAAATATTCGCAAAGCCGAATATTTGAGTTATTCGATCATCCCTAATCCCAAACTCTATATTTTAACTGGAAAAGTTGGGGGTCGTCTTATATTCCCAGTCGTCTTATACGCAGGAAAATATGGTAATCTCTATGTACTGAGTGATCCTTTTTAACTCTTATTAATTGCAGTTACCATAAAGCACAAGCATGAGACTCAAGCATTTTCACCATTAGGGGTAATCCTGAGTTTAGGGATAACCTAGGATCCCCTAGCATGAGGGACAGGATAAGAGACCCCTGTTACTCTTTATCCTTCAGTCATATTATGACTCAGGCATCTCTACCATTAGGGGTAATCCTGAGGTTAGGGATAGCCTAAGGTCCAATAGTATGAGGGACAGGATAGGAGCCCCCTGTAACTCGCTATATTGCAGTAATTGATGAAATATCCTAAAGACAGGTAATTAATCTCTATGTACTGAATCATCCTCTTTAACTCCAATTCTTTGCAGCTGCCATAAAGCACAATCACTTTCTATACAGATAATACAGGAAGCGTTTTTGCTCCTCCAATACATGTTTTAATAACCCCCAATTAATCTAATCAGGAGACAGAACGTGCTCTGTTAGCGGTCATACAAAAACAATTTCTAATAACATTTATCGGTCCTGTGTGCTCCTCATATTTACACATATAAGGAGGAACAGGGCTCTTTTACATGTCCCCATTACAATGTTATCTATAATTAGCATTTCCTAATTAAGGCTTCAGCCTATTGTTACCCATAATAATTTAATCAGTTGTAATTAATTCTTAAATGTTTAAATGAGTCTAAAAATATGAGATTATTACTAATTACCTTCCAAGACTAAAAAATGAAATTACAGTATAATGCATGCACGGATCTTGCACATATTAAATAAATATGGTGGAAAGATGAAATCAGATTGTGACAATTGAAGGATTAGTTATTTGAGTGTCTGTGATACGTTTAAAGGGGTAATTGTCTTAAGTTTGCTTATAAAGGAAACATCAGTTCTCCAGATATCCAACACAAAAATTAATATTGTTTAATCATGGCGTCCACACGTCAGAACACATAGGGATATATAGTATTGACAATAGTTAACTTAAACAAGATCAGAAGAGCTGGCAAGTCGTCTTTAAGGGGATTTCTGGTTTCACTGCGTCTGATTTGCAAAGTCCAACATAAAGAGAAAAACTAAAACTTCCTTAAAGAGGACCAACCACCTGGATTTTATGATATGAAGTAAAGGCAGTGCTATATAGGCACTAGGATGCTGAATCCAGGCATACCTGTTGTAGAAAAATCGGATGCTTGGTTGCAGAAATATCTTTAATCAAAGTTGCAGAAATGTACCACACTTTGACTGACGGATGCAACGGGGGTGGGCCTTTGTGGGTCGGGTCCTCTGTATAAATTCCTCCTCTGGCATCCTCCTGACTTCCCACTTTTTCTTTATTTGAATATTGCGCCGCCATTGCTGTTGTTAGCAGCGCATGCACATTTCACAGTGATTCTGTAGTCATTAAAATGGCGCCGGAGTCCGTGCATGCGCATACCATGATCTCCGATACCATTTTATTTAAGATACTGAGGTGACCACTATGAGAAGCATCAACGCGTGTGCAGGTTTTTTTTTTTACAGCTGCGCACACTCCCCTGCCACTCATACTCTTGACCATAGTGTCTTCAATAAAATGGTGCCGGACATCATGGTACGCACATGCACGGACTCTGGCCGCCAACAACAGCAATGGAGGTGCAATATGCCAATAAAGAAAAAGGAGTGTGACGCCCTGGACCCCAGGGGTCACAGGTCACAACACTCACCACATACACCCCCACACTAGAAAGGTACCATCAGTCAACCACAGAGACCTCATTGCCTTCCTCAGTGTTAGATGGGCACGGCGGAGTCAGGCGGAAAGACACGCCCCCGAGGAGTCTGCTGGCCTGAGGCAGGAAAACAGTAAACAGTCGAGTTCAGACAGTGAGTCAGTGCAGACAGACGGTTCAAACAGTTAGGCAGGCAGACGGCAGTGGCCGCCTGCAGGAGACCGGGAATACGACCAGCGGAACCGTAAGGAACCGGGACAGGGTAGTGGCCCGCCGGAACCGAACCGGGGAGCTAACAGGATACCGGAGCACCAGGCAGGGTACTCAGACCCTGAACTAGGCTATATGCCACCACCATAGTCGAATAAACTGATTGCGGTCTGGCCCTCAGGGGTTCATTCCCACTAAAGTCCTGTTTGAAGGCAACAGCCCAACCCGTCCGGATAGTAGCCACCGCCAGAGGCCAGAGATCCAAGGGCCAGCGCCTGCAGGCAAAAGGGGCTCTTACGACACATACACGCCGGGGAGCAGACTACCAGTGCCCAGGCACACAGGTGCAGGAGAAAGGCAGACATTGCGAACCCGACTAGGAAGCTGCAGCCGGCTGCGGGCCCCGTTCATACCTTCGTTTAGTTCACCAGTGACTCTGTGTGGTTTAATCGTGAGTACAACAGTGCCATCAGGCACCGCACTCCACCGCAACATTGCGCCCTGCACCCCTGCCCACAGCCCGACCGGGCCCCGGGACCAACATCCCCTACCCACGGAGGGGTCAACACCTCGCTGCGCCACTACACTGCTCCCGGGAGTCCCCGTACCTTCACCGCAGTGGTGGTGTCCACCATCACCACAACCCCTGGGTGGCATCACGAACAATCATCCCAAAACCAAATACCCGCATCCCCCGTGTGAAACGCCAATCCCCCTTGCAGAGCGACGTGACCCCCGGGTCCGTGAGAGGCTCGAGCCACCACCCGTAGAACGCGAGCACGGATCCGAGTGTCTCGGCGGTCGCAGCCGAGGCCGCGGGGCGGTACAGGAGCAAGTCAGGAGAACGCCAGAGGAGGAATATACACCGAGGACCCAACCCAAAAGGACCCGCTCATGATGCACTCGTCAAAGTCCAGTACATTCCTGAGACTTTGATTAAAGATATTTAAAGGGAACCAATCACTAGGATTTTTGTATATAAGCTAAAGCCAGTGCTATACTGGTGCTATCAGGCTGATTCTATACATACCTGTAGTGGTCAGTTCAGATGCTTAGGTTTTGAAATCCAAGAAAGTAAAGTTTATAAAATGAGCAGCTTCTTGAGTGACAGTTGCAGTGGAGCAGATCAAATATTCATACATATCCCCTCCACCTGTTAGAATTAGCATAAGCATTATACAAATGACTCACTTTGTCTAGCAGGACCTATGTGACATGATACCCATGTGACCAGTAGGGGCAGGGCCTCAGCCACCAAAGCTGGATACCAGGTCACATGGCTATGACCTCACCACAGGTCCTGCAAGAGACAAAGTGAGTCGTTTGTGTAATACTTATGCTAATTCTAACAGGGGGAGGGGAAAACTATGAATATATTATCTGCTCCACTGCAACTGTCACTCAACAAGCAGCTCATTTTACAAACTTCACTTGCTTGGATTTCAAAACCTAAACATCCGAGCTGACCACTACAGGTATGTATAGAATCAGCCTGATAGTGCCAGTATAGCACTGTATGTATAGAATCAGCCTGTTAGCGCCAGTATAGCACTGTATGTATAGAATCAGCCTGATAGTGCCAGTATAGCACTGTATGTATAGAATCAGCCTGATAGTGCCAGTATAGCACTGTATGTATAGAATCTGCCTGATAGTGCCAGTATAGCACTGTATGTATAGAATCAGCCTGATAGTGCCAGTATAGCACTGTATGTATAGAATCAGCCTGATAGTGCCAGTATAGCACTGTATGTATAGACTCAGCCTGATAGTGCCAGTATAGCACTGTATGTATAGAATCAGCCTGATAGTGCCAGTATAGCACTGTATGTATAGAATCAGCCTGATAGTGCCAGTATAGCACTGTATGTATAGAATCAGCCTGATAGTGCCAGTATAGCACTGTATGTATAGACTCAGCCTGATAGTGCCAGTATAGCACTGTATGTATAGAATCAGCCTGATAGCGCCAGTATAGCACTGTATGTATAGAATCAGCCTGATAGCGCCAGTATAGCACTGTATGTATAGAATCAGCCTGATAGTGCCAGTATAGCACTGTATGTATAGAATCAGCCTGATAGTGCCAGTATAGCACTGTATGTATAGAATCAGCCTGATAGTGCCAGTATAGCACTGTATGTATAGAATCAGCCTGATAGTGCCAGTATAGCACTGTATGTATAGAATCAGCCTGATAGTGCCAGTATAGCACTGTATGTATAGAATCAGGCTGATAGCGCCATTATAGCGCTGTATGTATAGAATCAGGCTGATAGTGCCAATATAGCACTGTATGTATAGAATCAGCCTGATAGCGCCAGTATAGCACTGTATGTCTAGAATCAACCTGATAGTGCCAGTATAGCACTGTATATATAGAATCAGCCTGATAGTGCCAGTATAGCACTGTATGTATAGAATCAGCCTGATAGTGCCAGTATAGCACTGTATGTATAGAATCAACCTGATAGTGCCAGTATAGCACTGTATATATAGAATCAGCCTGATAGTGCCAGTATAGCACGGGCTTTAGCTTATATACGAAAATCCCAGTGATTGGTTCCCTTTAATCAACCAAGCATCGCATCTTTCTATAACAAGTATGCATGGATTCATCATCTTTCTACTTGTATGGCTCTGCTTTTACTTCATATAGCAAAATCCTGCTGGTTGGTACTCTTTAAATCAATTTGGTAGCCCAAAACATGGCATTTTCTTATGTTAGAAACTGAAAGCAGGTCGTCTGTAGCAAAATTAAGTATGCAGATTGGAAAAAAGTGCTTGCAGCTGCATCCCCCTCTTCCCCTTTCCCTCCTGTCTTCTATTTTTTGTAGTATGTATAGTTCCATACATCCTGCAGGCAGTGAAAGGGAATATAAAACCTATAATAATGTAGCCCCAATTTTTCCAATGAATAGAGGTGGGGATACAAAAGAGAGAGGACCACGGATAATCAAAGTGAAATACAAAATTTATTAATTGTACATAAAGGTGATGCAGGACACACAGTGGAGGCAGGCTAGATGGAAACAGCCTGCCAGGAAATTCTTGTGGACCTTTTTCAGTCATAGGAAAGGTTGTTTAGGTTATGTGAAAGGGAATATAGGCTACTGGAAGGTAAAGAAGAAAGAACTCCCTACAAGAAACATTAGGAAGTTGTATTATTATATTATAGAAGTCCTGTGTGAGTTCTATTTAGAGTGTGTAAAAGACTCCACAGAGGAAGCCTCCTTCCGAAACTCACAAATACACAAACAAATCTCAAAGTTAAAGAGAATTTGTGAGCAGGATTTTGCTATGTAAGCTAATGTAATGCAGTACAGATAAACTGGGGATGCCTATCTTGTCACAGTCCCATCTGTTGTTAATTTGCTATATTTGTTTAAGCAGCAGGACCCTCATCATTACTTTGACAGATTTTTATAGCAAACAGTCATTCATTCTGTCCAAGGTGCACTGAAGAATT